>NC_057419.1:136110530-136314049 GCF_019320065.1 Cervus canadensis | reverse complement strand
GGCCTGAGCACTTGTCTCATGCATCCACCTGGGCTGGTGATCTGTTTCACCATAGATAGTATACATGCTGTTCTCTTGAAACATCCCACCCTCACCTTCTCCCACAGAGTTCAAAAGTCTGTTCTGTATTTCTGTGTCTCTTTTTCTGTTTTGCATATGGGGTTATCGTTACCATCTTTCTAAATTCCATATATATGTGTTAGTATGCTGTAATGTTCTTTATCTTTCTGGCTTACTTCACTCTGTATAAGGGGCTCCAGTTTCATCCATCTCATTAGGACTGGTTCAAATGAATTCTGAGATTTACCATTCTAAGATCAGGTAGACAATCTAGCTTTTTTTTCTGTTTTTAAATATTTTAGCTGTCAGTTCATCTAAAATTCATTTTGTGCATAGTATGAGGTAGGGATGTAGAATATTTTTGCCCAAATTGTAATTCATTTGAGCACTATTTGTTGATTAACTATTTCCCTATGGTTACTGCTGTTACATTTTTATCATACATAAATTCTTGTATATGCTAGCATAGGGGAGCAAAATTTGCTACCCTGTCACTTTGGCATGAGGATTAATTTATGTATGTTCTTAGTTTTAAGATTAACAGAAGACTCAGAAAGTCTTTCTTTTTACCTCCTTCTTAGCTGCCTAAAGTATAATAAAGGGCTTTTTTTTGACATAGTGCTCTCACCAGAGATAATATACAGAGGATGAGCTAGGTGCGGTGGGGGAAACTCTGAGTTTTCTCTGTGTCTCATTCTCTTCATGGCCCAGCAAACATTTGTTTACCAAACGTTTGTTTTCCTATCTCCATTTGACTTGCCTTTCTCCCCTTTTAAGTCCCAAACCCCTACCTCTATCATCCTGTTTTGTCTTTATGTATTTTTATTGAAATATAGTTGACTTAAAATGTTAATTCCTATTGTACAGCAAAGTGATTTGGTTATGCACACACACACACACACATATTCTTTTTTAATATTCTTTTCCGTTATGGTTTATCATAGGATATTTTGTAAGTTGGAGGATAATTGTTTTACAGTGTTGTGTTAGTTTCTGCTGTGCAATGAAGTGAATCACCTATGAATATTCATATATCCCCTCCCTCTTGAGCCTTCTGCCCTGCTCCCCATCTCATTCCTCTAGGTCATCACAGAGCACCAAGCCGATCTTCTTGTGTTCTACAGCACTAGCTATCTGTTTTATACATGGTTGTGTTTATATGTTAATGCTACTCTCTCAGTTCACCCCACCCTCTCCTTCCCTTGCTGTGTTCACATGTCTGTTCTCTAAAATGGTATTTACGCTGAGGGTTTCAGCTGTTTTGGCAAGTTACTCAGTTCTCCTGAGTCTCTCCCTTGTATACATGTCATTAAACTTTTTTATGATTTTCTCCTGTTAATTGGTCTCACGTCAATTGAATTCTTAGACTAGCCAGAAGAACCCAGAAGGGCAGAGGAAAATTTCTTCCTCCCTGACACTGAGGTTTATTTGGATGGCTTGTTATCCTGTTCTGTCAGTGTCTCTGTTGGGTTTGCCGCCAATTTCAGACTCTTGTATTTGCAGCAGCTAGCAGGCCAGATTTCTCTTCACCATTCTTCCCAGACTGTTACTTTACTCACACTTTTTTTCATAGCACATCTGAACCATTTTTTTTTCCTTCCAGATGAACTTAAAATGCTTTTGTCAGACTCTTCCCCCAAATCCTGTTGTTTTGATTGGAATTACTTTAAATATAAAATTTCATTAATGTCCTTACCATAATGAGTCTCTCTAAGGAAAGACAAGGTAGATTTCTTAGTTTATTCAGGTTTTCTTGTATGTTATTTAGAAGTGTGTGCAGATTGTATATCCCACAGATTTCTTATTAATGTCATTTCTGGAGAGTTTATAGTTTGTGATATGATTTATTTTATGTTCAAATTGATTATTACTGGTACATAGGAAAGATTTTGATTTTATGTGTTTATTTTATATTTGACCACCATGCTTAACTCTTCTAGTAGTTTTTCAATTACTTCACTTTATTTTGGAAATTAAGAGTATCAACTCTGGTATGATAACTTGGTCTTCTTTTAAAGAGCAAAACTTTTTTCAAGCCTGATTGTTTTAGCTAGAACTTCCTGGACAGTGTTAAATGATAGTAGTATTGGCAGGAATTCTTGCCTTGTTTCTGATTTTAATGGAAACGTTCCTAGTGCTTTCACTTTTAATTCTGATGTTGGTTATTGGTTAAAATTAAACATCCTTTATAATGTTAAAGAATTATCTTATTTTTAAATCACCATCCCCCCCACTTTAAAATCAGGAATGGTTGTTGAATTTAGCTAATGGTTTTTGAAAATCTATTGAGAGGTTCATTTGGGTTTTCTCCTTTGATCTCCCCGTTTCATCTGTTATATTAATAGATTTTCTATTAACAACCTTTGTCACATTTCTATGGTCAGCTTTCCATTTCCTCTGCATACTTGGGAGAGGTTCAGATTTGGCCTCCACACTATGAATTGATATATTTTGCTTTTTGCCATCTCCAATGTGAAATTTAATTCTGCTGCTACAATATTTTTTGTAATTCTTCCTTGGTTTGCTAAACTCTCTTTTCTGTCCAGTTTTGTTATCTTTCTTTCTTGATATGTTTTATTCCAATGGCTTTCTATACTTGTTTCATAGAGTTCATGTTTTCTCGTATTCTCTTGAGGATGCAATTTTCTAAAATTTTCTTCTGATTCCGACACTAAATGAAGGCTTTTGTGCTTCCTCCAACTCTTCAGAATGCTATACATTTCCCTTCTGCTGCTAGAGGTTTTCATAGGAAGCATGCAGTTTGTGGTGTATGTTGATGCATATTTGAAGGAAGATTGATTTAGGCTTTGTTAAAGACATAGAGTATGTGGATTTCATTTGACTCTCCTCTTATTCTCTTTGGTATTGGCTAGAACCCCTTCTCAGCCCCATTCCTGGTGGCCAGGTTGATGCACCAAGCTTCCAGCCTGTTTCCCAGTGTCTAGCAGCTTCATCGGAGAAAGCAATGGCACCCCACTCCAGTACTCTTGCCTGGAAAATCCCATGGATGGAGGAGCCCGGTAGGCTGCAGTCCATGGGGTCGTGAAGAGTCAGACATGACTGAGTGACTTCACTTTCACTTTTCACTTTCATGCATTGGAGAAGGAAATGGCAACCCACTCCAGTGTTCTTGTCTGGAGAATCCCAGGGACGGGGGAGCCTGGTGGGCTGCCGTCTGTGGGGTCGCACAGAGTCGGACACACTGAAGCGACTTAGCAGCCGCAGCAGTAGCGGCAGCAGCAGCTTCATCTGGTGGGTTTTGCTGGACCCATATGGAATCGCTTTTTCCTACTTATTAGATTCTCTGACACTCGGAACATATAAACTAGATGAACTGCAGCCTCCCATATGCATTGGTACCTGAGTTTTACTTGTGAAGTTTGCCATTCCCAGAATGCAGTGTGAAAGCACCAAAGCCATCACTTCATCCCTTTTGGTTTATGGGAGGAGTCTCCGAATGGATATAGACCGGCTTGGGGAGTTGTTGATTTCCCTTGCAAATGGTAGCCCTGGAGTGGAGGCATGGCTGGTTTTGCCAGTTGTGAGATGAACTCTCCATTGCTAAGCTGTGAGGCTGACTGTGGTACAACCACTCAGTGTTTTACTGTCTTGTTTCAGATTTCTGCTGCAAGACTTGGCCCCAAATTGTTTTTTCCTCATTTCAGCATTAGTTTTAATGTTAATGGAGATTTCTCCCAGATAATCATAGTAGGATGCCCATCAGTCTAAATTTTAAGTAATTTGGGGGAGTTTTATCATTCTCTGTATCTTGATATGTATTTTAGTGGGGGAGCTAGGAGAAGCTGTGTTAGTGGTAGTTAAGCAAATACTATTTTAAACTATAAATCCAATGTGTGTGTGTGTGTGTGTGTAAATACTTTTTTTTAAAATTTTGGCCATGCTGCCTAGCTTGTGGGATCTTAGTTCCCTGACCAGGGGTTGAACCCATGCCCTTGGCAGTGAAAACATGGAGTTCTAACCACTGGACCACCAGGGAATTCCTTATGTTTTGGTTTAGAGCAGAGATCAGCAACCTTTTCCTGTAAAGGGCCAGATAGTAAATGTTTTGGACGTTGTAGGTGATCTGATCTGATCTTTGTTTTAACTCCATAAGTACTGTTGGAGCTAGAAAGTAGCATAGACCAGTACTGTATGTATACAAACGAGTTTGGCAGTATTCTAATCAAACTTTTCAAAAACAGGAGGACCAGCTGAAAAAGTTCTGGAGATGGGTGACGGTGATGGTTGTACAACACTGTGAAGGTACTTAATACCTCTGAACTATATACTTAAAAATGGTTAAGATAGGGGCTTCTCTGGTGGCTCAGTGGTACAGAATCCGCCCACCAATGCAGGAGACTCGAGTTTGATCCCCAATCTAGGAAGATTCCATATGCTGTGGAGCAACTCTGCCCATTGGTCACAGTTATTGAGCCTGTGCTCTAGAGCCCTGAAAAAGCAACTATTGGCCCCAAGTGCCACAACTACTGAAGCTTGGAGCCCTTGAGCCTGTGCTCTGCAACAAAAGAAGCCACTGCAATGAGAAGGCTGTGCAATGCAATGATGAGTAGCCCCTGCTCGCTGCAACTAGAGAAAACCCCAGGCAGCAACAAAGACCCAGGACAGCCAAAAATAAACAAATTTTAAAAATTAGCATACAGACAGAGAGAGGAAAGAGGAAATTCCATGCCTACAGTAAGAGGGGAACTTTGCTCGAAGCTTCAAGGCAGTGAGACAGATTTCTGGAGTAGCAGTTAAAAGGCATATCAGAGTTAGAGGGGGGTGGAGTTCGGGAACTTCACAGTTCATCCTCGTAATAGCATCCCATGCTCTTTCGGAATAGAGATACATAGAGCTGACAGTCACACTTTTTGGTATAAGGATCAGAGCAGGGATTTTTTTGTCCTTGCGAGGCTTGGGGAACCTCTGCAGCTGTCACAAGGGTTCATATCAGGTGCAGCTGAAAAGCCAGCCTGGCCTTTGTTCTTTGTGACTAGTGAGGCTTCCTGTAGACGACCTGCTCTCTTCCCAAGGCTGGAAGATCCTGGGTTTTCAGTTATTAACCACAACAGGCTCACTAGAGAAAGAGAAGCAGCCGCTAGTCTGAATCAGCTGCTATAGTGCCTCTTTAACAGGATCTGCCACTGGGATTTACCCGTCAGCTGGAGACCAGGGCCCTTGGCCTCTGGAAACAGTGCTGCCCTTGGGCTCCAGGCCACATTTCCTCCGGTGGTGTGGACAGACTCCTCCTCCCCAGCTCTCGCCCTGGCAGCCCTCAGCTTTTCCCAGACCTGGAAACAAAGAGCCTAAAGTTTAGCCGTGCATGGCCTCCCATCTCCACAGGGGAAGCAGGTGTGTCTAATGCTGTTCTTGGAGCAGAGTTAGCATACCCACATCCATTTACACGATCCTCCCCGTCTAAAGAGCTTCCTTGGTGGCTTAGACGGTGAGGAATCTGCCTGCAATGCAGGAGACCCAGGTTCGATTCCTGGCTCAGGAAGATCCCCTGGAGAAGGAAATGGCTACCCACTCAAGTATCTTGCATGGAGCATCCCATGGACAGAGGAGCCTGGCAGGCTACTGTCCATGGGATTGCAAAGAGTCAGACACGACTGAGTGACTAACACTAACTACCCCATCTGAAGGTGACGCTGGAGGAAATCTAAGAGGTCTCCATGGCAGCTGAGTGGTGGGGCGGGTGCCGCAGGACCACCAGTCACGGGACCTGCAGGTGTGGCCAGGAGCAGCCTTGGGCAGTGCTGGGTGGTTTGAGAGCTTCCTGGTCTCTGTTGGAATCTGTTCTCCAAGCCGAAGGAAGGTGTCATCATCACTGGGTGTCAAGCACTCACTCCCCCTGCCCAGTCTCCATGGATCCCGCCACCATAGAGGGCTTGAATGCTGGCAGCCTCTTAGTTTTCAGCTTGCTCTTTGGCATCCAGGCTGCTGTTTTTAGAAAAGGATGGAATTCTTGGTTTCATAAGGGGCTAGGAGCCCACTGGCTCCATGGTAAAGAATCCACCTGCAATGCAGGTGATGCAGGTTTGATCCTCAGGTCACGAAGATCCCCTGGAGGAGGGCATGGCAACCCACTCCAGTATTCTCACCTGGAGCATCCTATGGACAGAGGAGCCTGGCGGGCTGCAGTCCATGGGGTTGCAGAGTTGGACACGACTGAGCAGGCACACATGCACACACAGACTGCTCTACTTAGAGGAACCAGCCTTTTGGGATGCTTCTCTCTCTGAGCTGGGGTATTTTGAAGGAATAGACGAAGGAAAAGGAAACTAACTGGCTTTGGGTTGTTATCAGGTAGCTTAGCTGCCTTGCAAACACCCACTGCTTAAGGTGCCTGGTTTTCTGATTGTGCACTCGTGAGGGTGGGAGTACTTATGGAAGGAGTCACTGATCTGTGCACTTGGAATGGCAGAGAGCTCTTCCCCTACCCCACCCCAGGTGAGCAAATTGCATAGCCTGGAGCTGGCCTACGTCTGTGCCTCAGAAAGTATAGGGTATGGGGATCCCCGCCCCTGATACTTAACCCCTTCAATCTGTTTGTTTTCATGTATGCATGGGGGTAGTGGATCTTTGATGCAGGAAGAATTATTTGGTCATGAGTGTCTGCTGACTCAGTCTGGAGAGGCTTTTAAAGGAGATGAGATGAAATTTCATCTGTGCCACAGAGAGCAGGGGGGTGCATTGCTGGGTGGAGAGAGGACTGTAAGCCTGGTGTGAGCCAAGATAGGTGAGGGAAGCATGGGGGTGCATAAGGGCAATTAGGACAACCTGACATGTGATCTTGGCATTGCAAGATTGATGCCCTGTTGGCCTTGTGGCACACGATATTATGAGAGTTCAGTAGCCTTGTGACCATCTCTCTTTCTAGATCCCATTCCAATTTTTAAGCAGCAGGATTCTCCCCAGAGAGACTCCTATCTCTAGAACTGTCCTGAGTTCATGAGCTTGGCTCAGGCTGAACCTGTTGTAATGTGACTGGTTTCGCCATCTATCTCAGCACCCTCTTTCCCAGTGTGCAACAGACCAGCTGCTTCAGAACCCCCGAAGGAACGGCCTTTTTGCATCTTCACCTGGTCTAGCTTTGGACTTATTCCTGAAAAGGGTGTTTGGGAAGCTGCCTCTGACCTGAGCAGCTTTCTTAAGACTCTGTTCTGGGCAAGGGAGAGGAAATCCTACATATGAATGCTGCTGATGTCAGCGGGAAAGAGATCAGGAACCTAGAAAATCCATAGTAAATAAGCAGCGATTCAAGGAGCCCGATTTCCTGTCTGATGCAGAAGCTTCTCTGGTGTCTTCTGTCCTGGGAGCCACTGCCCGGTAGCTGCCTTGCGACTATACATATTTTTCCTTACTGCTCTTAATGCTCAGGAAGAAAGAAGGTGCTTTCAGATTATTCACAGCAGCCTTTGTCTCCATATGTACATACTCAGTTTTGTTCTCTCCTGGGGACTTTGACTTCTACAGTCTTGGTCCATAATTTCTGATTCAGCATTTTCATTTCCCCAAATTCTCTCCTGAAGTCTCTCTGAAGGTTTTTGGAGCAGGGACTGCTTTTGTTTTTTTATTTTTTCTTCCTCCCTGGGCTGTTCTGCTTTCAACATGTGTTTGGGTGTATACTATTTCCTGGTGAAAGCAAGGCTGGGGATACAGATGACTTTTCCCATCTGGGGAATCATGGAAAAGAGTTCTTAGCAGAGGAATGGGGACTGATCCTTTTTGGGCGTCTCTGTACTTTGTTAGCTCTGTACTTTGTTAGCTCACCTAGTCCTTTTGGAAGCCAAATTCAGAACCTACTCTGCTAAATATTGGACAAAGTAATTCTAAGAGGGAAAATTCATACAACATAATAGATAAGGTTTGGGTAAGCTATGTAGGGGTTGTGCAGTGGGTAATGAAAAAGTAGGGGGATTTCACTGATGGTCCAATAGTTAGGATTCCATGCTTCCACTGCAGGGTGCAAGGGTTCAGTCCCTGGTCTGGGAACTAAGATCCTGCATGCTGTGTAGAGCAGCAAAAAAAAAAAAAAAATGAAAGAAAAGTAAGGAGACATGAAGAAGAATGTTTCATTCTCATTATAAAAATAATCCATGCTCACTATAAGGAAAACATCAAATGTTACAGAAAATAAGAATAACTGAAATTCCTCCATTAATGTGTTGGTGTAGTTTCCTCCCAGTCTTCTGTGTATATATGCCTTTTTTTTAAAAAAAATTGAGATTATTCTATACATGCTACTTTGCAATATATTAAAAGCTAATATGCCATGATTATTTCCCCATGTTATTAAATATTCTTCTAAACATAAATTCTAATGACTGCATAGTATTTCATCATTTGAATGGACATAATACGATGTATTTAAACCGTGCTGTGTTATTTGACATTTGGTTTGTTGGATAGATGTGATTTGATGAAATCTTGAAGAGAACAATGGAAGTAGATGGCTTATGTTATAGATGTGGTTCTGCTACTTCTTAAACCTTCTGAGCAAGGCTTAAAGTCTTAGCATCTATTTCTTCATTTGTCAAAGAAGGCCATGAATAGTAACTACTTCTTGGGTGGTGACAGATGAGCGATGATCCATGTGAATCTCTTAGCATGAAACCTCACATAGACTAAGTAATCAATAGGTATTAATAATAACAGAATTATCCTTGTTCTGATGCTTTACCATATGTGTACTTACTTCACTGTTAGACTTAGGATCCCAGGGAAGGAATATTGCATTTACACAGATAAGTAGAATTTCAGAATGAAAACTGCCTTCAGATAAGTAATGCCTTTTATTAGGTGCCTTACAGATGGAGCCTTTGGCCAACTTCCTGAAATTTGCAGGAAGAAAGTTTTGGAGCCTCTGCAGTTGTGTGGCTCTATTTGGTTCAGAACAAGGAAGTGGGAAACCACCAGTTGCAACCAGGAAGTTATCTTCCTGCCCACAGGCCAAGCCAGCTAAGCCTTCCTGTTGTACTTGTTTGTTTTCCTTTACTTGTTTTTTATTTTCAAACTTTTATTCTGAAAATTTTCAAGCATATTGGATGGTGAACAGTATGCCAAAGACGGGTATGACCTCCACCTAGATTCAGTGATTTTGTCATGTTTTCTGATAAGCACGTTAAAAGATGTTAAGATTTTAACTGCATTCCCTGCTATGTGACAGGCTTGTGCTGTGGGGCCTCACACAGTGGGCAAAATGTATGCACTGTCAAACCAAGGGCTTATGAAAACAGAAGGTCAGAGTGTAATGACCCTAGGCTCTGGGGTGATGGAAATATATCTATTGTTTTTATAATACAAATTACAGAAAGCAAATCTCAACATAGTTCCTGGATGAAGGGAAAAAAGTAGATCCAGACTTCCATCAACATGGCAGTGTATAACTTCCTTCTAATATAGTCATATAATTGAATAATTTACAGCAGTGAAAAACAGACTACATGTGTCAGCACAGATAATTAGAAGAAGCGCTGTTGAATGAAATGTAATTTGCAGAAGGGGATGCATAGACACACAGAGTATATCATTTATCATTTATTTAATGACTAAACATAAAATAATAATATATATTGCTTGTGGATATATACAAGTTTCATAATATATAAAAACATCAGAATGACTCCCAGCACCTTCAGAATAAAGGCTCCATCTGGTTAAGGAATGGAAGAGATGGTATTCAGGAAGGTTAAATGAGACTTCAACCAAACCAATAATGTTCAAATTTATTAAAGTGAGATGCTGGACACAGAGGTTTTTATTATATTTATACCTTTCTGTATGTTGGGAGATTTTAGTGTTAAAACTAGAGTGAAAAAGCATTGTTTGAAAGGCTTAGAATCTTGAATCACTTTGTAGTTGTAAAAGCTGAGGCTGGGAGAGTTCAGTGTTTTGCTTCTTATATATTTTTGAATTTTATTTAATTATCCCACAGTAGGGTTGGCTTTTTGGTGTACAGTTCTGTGAGATCTTTTTTCATTTTTTTATTATGATAAAATATACTTTAACATATGTAACATCTTAACCATTTTTACCTGTGTAGTTCAGTGGCATTAAGTACATTCATGTTGTTGTGCAAACACCACCACCATCCATCTCTAGAACTCTTTCATTTGGCAAAAACTGAAACTCTGCACCTGTTAAACAATGATTCCCAATACCTCCTATCCCCAGTCCCTGGCAACCAGCATTTCTGTCTTTACAATTTTGACTACTCTAGATAGATACCTCATGTAAGTGGAAGCATACAGAATTTGTTCTTTTGTAACCAACTTGTTTCACTTAGCATAATGTCCTCAAGGTTCATCCACCTTGTAGCATGTATCAGAATTTCTAAGACAAAATGGTCTTTCTTTGTATGTATATACCACATTGTTTATCCATTCACTTGTTGATGGACACTTCTTAAGTTGCTTCCATGTTTTAGCTATTGTAAATAATGCTGCAATGAACATGGGTATACAAATATCCCACAGAACCCCCACGTTCAATTCTTTTGGGTGTATGCTCAGAATTGAAATTGCTGGATGTAATATTTCTATTTTTAATTTTTGGAAGAGCTACCATACTCTTTTGCACAGCGCTATACCATTTTATAGTCCCACCAACAGTGTGTAAGAGTTCCAATTTGTCCATATCTTTGCCAACATTTGTTATTTTCTGTTTTTCATAGTAGCCATTCTAATGCAGGACTTCCCTGGTGGCTCAGACGGTAAAGCGTCTGCCTACAATGCAGGAGACCCATGTTCAATCCCTGGGTTGGGAAGATCTCCTAGAGAAAGAAATGGCAACCCACTCCAGTACTCTTGCCTGGAAAATCCCATGAATGGAGAAGCCTGGTAGGCTACAGTCCATGGGGTTACAAGAGTCAGACACGACTGAGCGACTTCACTTTGACTTTCATTCTAATGGTGTAAGATAGTATCTTACTATGATTTTAATCTGCATTTCATTTTCTACTTTCCCTTGTGATTTCTTTGTTGATTTTAAGAAAGTCTTTATTTTTACAAATTTGTAAATTTTCCCATTTTACAGTTGACTCTTGGATAACATGGTTTGTACTGCATGAGTCCACGTATACATGGATTTTTTTCAATAAATACTATAATACTACACAATTTGCGGTTGGTTAGGTCTGTGGGTATGAAACTTTGGTTACAGAGGGCCAACTATAGAGTTATATGCAGATTTCCATTGCATGGGGTATTGGTGCTCCTAACCCCACACCTCATATTGTTCAAGGGTCACCTGTACTTTTGTTAATGATTTCTAACTTTATCCTGTTATGGTTAGGGAAGATATTTTGTGTAATATCTATCTTTTAACATTTATTGAAATAGTTTGCCACCTGATCTATGGTCTATCCTGGAAAATGACCCACATGCACTTGAGAATAGAAATTTTGTTGTCAGGTAAAATAAAGTGTTTGTTATGAAAAAAAGTGTTTTGTCATAAAACACTTTACAAAACAAAGTGTTTGTTATAAAGTATATGTTTGTTAGATCTAGTTGGTTATTGTCTCGTTCAAGTCCTCAAATTTCTTTTCTTCTGTCTGACTATTCTATCTATTGTTGAGAGTAGAGTATTGAAGTCTACAACTCCTTTTGTAGAACTGTCTATTCCTTCTGTCAATTTGGTCAATTTTTGCTTCATATATTTTGATAGCCTTTTATCAGGTACATAAGTGTTTGTAATTGTCATGTCCTTGCTGTATTGAAACTTTTACTAGTAAGTAATGTTCTTCTTCATCTCTTGTAAACTCTTGATTTATAGCTTTTTTGTCTGATTTTATTATAACCACTTCTGCTCTCATTACCGTTTGCATGGAATATCTTTTTCCATCCTTTTACTTTCAACCTATTTCTGTCTTTGGATTTAAAGTACATTATCTTGTAGACAGCATATAGTTAGATCATATTTTTTTTTATCCATTCCACCAATCTCTGTCTTTCATTTGGAGAGTTTAATCCATTTACATTTAAAGTTAATATTGATAAGCAGGGAGTTCTGTCACTTTGCTATTTGTTTTCTATATACTTTATAAACTTTTGTCACGTATTTCTTCTGTTACTGTCCTCTTTTGTGTTTAGCTGATTTTTTTGGTAGTGTAACAGTTTAATACTTGTTTCCTTTTACATGTATTCTGCAACTATTGGGTTGGCCAAAAAGTTAATTTGGGTTTTTCCATAAGCTGTTATAGAAAAACCTGAATGAGTTTTTTTGGGAACCCAATATTTTCTTTGCGGTTATCATGAAGATTACATATAACATCCTAAATTTATTACTGTTTACATTGAATTTGTATTGGCTTAATTTCAATAATATACAAAAACTCTGCTCCTTTACAGTTTCATCACCACCCCTTTAAGTTAGAGATGTCACAAAATTATATCTCTATACAAATATGCCCCCAAACCTAATCATTTTACATGCATTAGTCTCTTAAATTATATAGGAAGCAAAATGTGGAATTATAAACCAAAGTAATGGTAACACTAGCTTTTAGACTAATGTGTTTTATAGAAATGTATTACTCTACTAAATCATGTAGATAAAATTATTCTTTCAAACTGTTGTTACACTAATACTAGTTTTTATAATTACCCATGTCTTTTCCTTTATGAAGATATTTATTTCTTCATACAGCTTTGATTTACTGTCTGATATGTTCTTTCATTTCAGTCTGCAGGACTCCCTTTAGCATTTCTTGCAAGGCAGGTTAAGTCATAACAAACTCCCTCAGTATTTGCTTTTCTGGAAATGTCTTATTTTCCCTATTTTGAAGGCTAACATTGTTGGATACAGGATTCATGGTTGACAGGTTTTTTTTTTTCCTATTTAGCACTTTGAATATGTATCAGCCCATGCTTTCTGGCCTGCAAAGCTTCTGATGAAAAATCAAATTACAATATCAGTGTGGGTCTATTTCTGGACTGTTCTGTTTTGTTGACTGATATGGCTTTTCTTGGCCAGTATTGTATTGTTTTGATTACTATAATTTTATACGTGTGTGTGTGTTAGTCACTCAGTCGTGTCTGACTTTGCGACTCCACGGACTGTAGCCTGCCAGGCTTCTCTGTCCATGGAATTCTCCAGGCAGGAATACTGGAGTGGATTGCCATTCCCTTCTCCAGAGGAACTTCGCAACCTAGGGATCGAACCCTGGTCTCCTGCATTGCAGGCAGATTCTTTACCATTTGAGCTACAGGGAAGTCTATAATTTTGTATAGTAAGCCTTAAAATCAGGTAGTGATTCTTTCATCTTCTGCTTTTTCAAAATTATTTTAGCTTTTCTTTCTTTGCCCTTTCATATACATTTTAGAGTCAGTTTGCTTTTGTCTACAAAATATCCTTCTATGGTTTTGATTAGTATTGCATTGAATCTATAGGTAATTTTGGTGAGAATTGATATCTTTTTTATGTTGAGCCTTTCAATCCTTGAATACAGTATGTCTTTATATGTTTAGATTTCTAATTTCTTTAATCAGTCTTTTGTAGTTCTTAGCATATAGATTTTGTACATGTATTATTAGATTTGTACCCAAGTATTTCAGTTTTGGAAGAGATAATGTAAATAGTATATATTTTTAAAAATTTGATTTCCAGTTTTACTGTACTATTATGCAGAAATGTTTGTGTGTTGACCTTGCAATGCTTTAACTTAGCTAATTATATATTAGTTTTAGCAACTAACCTTGCTAATCATATATTAGTTTTAAAAACTTTTTTCTTGATTCCTTGGGATTTTCTACACATACAATAATTCTTTGAAAACAGGGACAGTATTATTCCTTTCCAATCTCTATTATTTTTGTTGTTTTACTGCACTGGGTAAGACTACTGGTATGATGTTGAATTGGAGTGCTGAAAATGGGCATCCTTGTCTTGATCCTGATGTTAATGGGGGGAGCATTTGGTCTTTCATCATTTAGTATGATTTTGGGCATAACATTTTTTAGATGTCCTTTGTCAGGTTGAGGAGTGCATGTGTGCTCAGTCATGTCCAACTTTTTGTGACCCCATGGACTGTAACCCACCAGGCTCCTCAGTCCATGGGATTTCCCAGGCAAGAACAGTGGAATGGGTTGCCATTTCCTACTCCAGGGCATCTTCCCTACCCAGAAATTGAATCTCCTGGGTAGGGAGGTCTCCTTGATCTCCTGCATGGGCAGGCAGATTCTTGATCAAGATCTCCTTGATCTCCTGCATGGGCAGGCAGATTCTTTTACCACTGAGCCACCTGGGAAGCCATCAGGTTGAGGAAGTTCCCTCCAATTGCTAGTTTATTGGGTTTTTTTTTATCATAAATAGGTGTTAAATGTTGACACATGCCTTTTTGTATGAATTGATATGATCATACACTTTTTATTCTTTACACTGTTAATTTGGTGAAATTCATTAATTGAATTTCACATATTGAATCAACCTTTCATTCTGAGGACAGACCCTTTTTGGTCGTGGAGTAGTGTTCTTTTTATATTGCTGCATTAGATTTGCTAACATTTTACTGAGGATATTAGTGTTTGTGTTCATGAAGATTTTAGTTTATTTTTAATTTTCCTCTTTTCTCCTCCTCCTCGCCCTCCTCCACTCAACATCCCCACCTCCCCTTGCACCCACTCCTCTCTTGTTTTGGTGGTGGTTGTTGTTCAGTCGCCAAGTCATGGCTCACTCTTTGTGACCCCATGGACTGCAGCATGCCAGGCTCCTCTGTCCTCCGCTATCTCCCAGAGTTCGCTCAAATTCTTGTCCATTGAGTTGCTGATGCTGTCTAACCATCTCATCCTCTGCTGCCCCCCTTCTCCTTTTGCTTTCAGTCTCTCCCAGCATCAAGGTCTTTTCTAGTGAGTCATCTTTTCACATTAGGTGGCCAAAGTATTGGAGCTTCAGCTTCAGCATCAGTTCTTCCAATGAATATTCAGAGTTGATTTACTTTAAGATTGACTGGTTTGAGCTCCTTGCAGTCCAAGGGACTCTCAAGAGTCTTCTGCACCACAATTCAAAAGCATCAATTCTTCGGTGCTATTTTTGGTATCTGAGTAATAATGACCTTGTAAAATGAGTTGAGACATGCTTACTCCTTTTCAGTATTCTGAACCAGATTGTATAAATATCTGGTAGATTTGGTTACTGAAGCCATGTGAGTCTTATTCAGAATATTTTTAACTACACATTTTTATTGAGATATAATTGACATATAACATTATATAAGTTTCAAGTATATCATATAATGGTTCGGTATTTGTGTATATTGTGAAATGATCACCATAGTAAGTCTGGTTAATATCCATCACCACACATAGTTCCTTTTTTTTTTCATGTGACAAGAATTTTTAAGATTTGTCCTGTTAAGCAACTTTCAAATATCCAGTGCAGGAACTATAGTCACCATGCTGTACATTATTTCACCATGACTTACCTGTTTTACAACTGGAAGTTTTGACCTCCTTCAACCGGTGTGCCCATCCTGCACTCCTAGCCTCTGGCAACTACCAGTCTGTTCTCCAAATCTATGAGTTTATTATTTTGTTTATTTGTTTGTTTTTAGATTCTCCATATAAGTGAGATCATGCAGTAATTTGTCTTTCTCTGCCTTATTTCACTTAGCATGATGCCCTCAAAGTTCATCCATGTTGTCACAAATAGCTTTCTTTTTTTGTGGCTGAATAATATTCCAGCGTGTGTGTGTACATAATTTCTTTAATAGAACTATTCAGGTTATCTGTTTCATCTTTGGTGAGTTTTAGTGGCTTGTGGCTTTAGAGGAAATTCTCCATTTTATCTAAGTTGTTGAATTATGTGCATAGAAATATTTATAGTATATTCTTATTATCTTCTTAATTTCTGGGGGTCTGTAGTGATATCCCTTCTTTCCTTCCTGATATTGGTAGCTTTTGCATTCTCTCTTTTTATCCACGTCATACTGCCTAGAGGTTTCACAATTATATTGCATTTTTCAAAGGTGAACTTTTGGTTTCATTGATTGTATTTGTTTTTACATTCATTGATTTCTGCCTTTATTATTTCATTCCTTCTGCTTGCTTTGGGATTATTGTGCTTTTCTTTCTCTGGGTTCTCAAGTTAGAATCTTGGTTTACTGCTTTGAGATTATACTTTTTCCTAAAATAAGAATTTTCTGTTATAAGCATCTTACACATTTTCACATGTTGTATTTTAATGTATTTTAATTTTTTGTTCACTTCAAAATATTTTATAATTTCATTTGAGAATTCCTTTCTATAAATTTTCCTTTCCAGGCACTCTGTTCTATATCTTTAGATTCTTGGTTGTAATCAAGTGTTAAATTTAAATTACATCATCTCATGAGAATTTTGTAATAGCTTCATTTATTATGAATAATAATATGATATTCATTTACCTTGCTTCATTAAGGATTATAATAGTTATCATGTATTGAGTTCTTACTATGTCCTAAGTACTGTGTTGATCACTTTACATAGTCTTACCACATCTATCAACAATTCTTTTAATTGGTGCTGTTATTAGCCCCATTTTATTACTGAGAAGACTGAATCACATATTTTTTCTTTATTTTTTAAAATCTTTTTATTATTTACTTATTCATTTGACTGTGCCATGGAGCATGTGGGATCTTAGTTTCCCGACTTAGGGCTTGAACATGTATCCCCTGTAGTGGAAGTGCAGAGTCTTAACCACTGGACCACCAGGGAAGTGCCTGAATCACATATCTTAAGTGGTTTGTCCAAAGTCACTCAGCCAGTAAGTGGTAGAGCTGGGATTTGAATGTAGGTATTACTTCCCTCTTGCCTGGAAAATCCCATGGACGGAGGATCCTGGTAGGCTGCAGTCCATGGGATCACTAAGAGTTGGACACGACTGAGCAACTTCACTTTCACTTTTCACTTTCATGCATTGGAGAAGGAAATGGCAACCCACTCCAGTGTTCTTGCCTGGAGAATCCCAGGGACGGGGGAGCCTGGTGGGCTTCCATCTATGGGGTCGCACAGAGTCGGACAGGACTGAAGTGAGTTAGCAGTAGCAGTAGTAGCATTACTTCCCTGGTGGCTCAGACGGTAAAACATCTGCCTACAATGCAGGAGACCCGGGTTCAATCCCTGGGTCGGGAAGATCTCCTGGAGAAGGAAATGGCAACCCACTCCATTATTCTTGCCTGGAAAATCCCTTGGATGGAGCAACCTGGTAGGCTACTCCATGGGGTTGCAAAGAGTCGGACACGATTGAGCAACTTCACTTTCTTTCACTTTTGATTCCAAACAAAGTTCTTAACCATTATACTACTTTTCGTCTAAATTTTCGATTTCTTGGCTTCTTAATAAGATTGTCAGCTTTCTTGAAGACAAATACTAGGTCTTAATTACATTGATCTCCTTTTCTCTGGGCTTCCCTGGTGGCTTAGACAGTAAAGAATCTGCCTGCAATGCAGGAAACCCAGGTTCAATCTCTGGGTCAGGAAGATCCCCTAGAAAAGGGAATGGCAGCCCACTCCAGTATTCTTGCCTGGGAAATCCCATGGACAGAGAAGCCTGGTGGGCTACAGTCCATGGGGTCGCAAAGAGTCAGACAAGACTTAGCAACTAAGCACATTTCTCTATAGTACCTGGGATGATGTTAACACACAGTAATGGACTAATGGCTGTAGACAAAATTCAGTGAAAGAACTGACGTGACAGAGAATCAAACCCATAACAATTGCCATTTTACCCCAGGTTCTTACCAACTAAAATAACTTAGCATCGTATCCTACATAGAAACAAAAAAAGCTGGCAAAATATTTGTGACAATGGTAATGGCCAAGTGTTAGAGCCGGCCAGAAGGTTTGTAAATGTGACTGACCTGGGGTCCATCTCCAGTCTCTACTGTATGGTTCTGGCCTTCAATCTGTCCTTTTGCTCTCTTTTGACCTTTTTGTCACACTTTGAACTTTTATAACAGTTAAGCTTTCCCCAATGGTTCATGATCCCTCTCCCCTTTTAATCTTGAGGCTTTTAGATGAGCTCTTCACCATTTATTTAAGAAACGTATATCTGAGTCTTAATATATGCCATGCACTTTTTAAAAGCACTTTATATGTATCAACCACTTATAATTTTGTGAGTTGGTACTATTATTATTCCTATTGTACAGATGAGGGAACTGTCACTGGATGTTCTTTATTTTTTTCTGAATAATTTTGTTTATTTTCTGTTTTGGCTCTGCTGGGTCTTCATTGCTGCATGGGCTTTTCTCTAGTTGTGGTGCATGGGCTTCTCATTGCAGTGGCTTTTCTCATTGCAAAGCACAGGCTCTGGGGCACCCCAGCTTCCGTAGTTGTGGTGCACGGGCTTTGTGGATCCAAGGCATGTGGGATATTCCCGGATCACAGATTTAACCTGTGTCTCTTGCATTGGCTGGCAGATTCTTTACCACTGAGCCACCAGGGAAGCACTCTCACTGGCTTTTCTAATGGTTCATTATCCATTTCCAGTATCCAGTAGGTATCTGGGAGGCAGGCTGGAGGTGGTACATAGCAAAACCAAAGTCTTTGACTCTGATCGGGCAATCATTTACCTGTTGGATTGTGCCCTGGGTCTGTAGAAGGCAGTGCAGCTGGGTAGTTGGGCCAGCTTTGCCACAGAATACATAAGGACTTCTGTTGCTCTTAGGAATGATCTTCCCTGCCCCATGGTCTCCTGTCTGGCATGCACACACACCACACACAACATTTGTAATGTTCATATCATGGATTTGAAGTGCAGGATATAGCAGCAGAAACATAGCCTGGGAACTTGATGAAATCTGAATGTGACCTCTCCCTCTGCCCCTTATTATCTGTTTGATCTTGGGCAAGTGACTTAATCACTTGGTGCTTTGGTTTTCTCAGCTATGAAGTTGAAAATGGTACTGATTATAATAAAAACCATGAAGATTCAATGAGATGATGTATTTGAATATTTAGTCCAGTGATTGGCACATGAAATTGCTCAATATATTGATGCATTAGATATTTTTTAAATTAGTGACATGTAAGACCTTTTTCTATATTAAGGATAATTCACCTTTTGGCCTGTATGTAGCTTGTGGAATTGAATTTTGAGGACTCAGAACAAGACTTGTCTTTATCTAGGTTGTTTATTTTGAATCTTGATGTTGACTTTTATCTTCTTTATCTTTGGCCATTCATGGGCCTTTGGGATCAGTTCCATCATCCTCAGGATTTAAGTTTTGGTGCCTTGTGTAAATGACATTCTTTTAAGGCCAGTGGCAAAGCCTGGTACTAGAGGTCAGCTTTACCTCTACTATCAGTGAGATTTTTTTCTCTGCCAGGGTGAGTGTTTTTGCTGTGCCTGTCACTTAGGAGTGTCCAGGGGCAGAGTTGGGCATGTGTTACTTCACCCCCTTAACAGCCGCAGAATGGCTGTTAAGGACCCCTGCTCCAGGCATTGAGGCTTGAGCCAGAGTTTTCACCAGTTTCTGAGAGTATGAGGTGCCTCCTAGAAAGACTCTGTTTTAAAAAATGTACCAATCCAGGGGGGCAGGAGTGACATTGCATTGATGTGCCTCCTCCCTTTTATGGATCAAGCTAAGCCTTCTTAAACTGTAGGACTGCTGGTCTGGCATGGCCTAACAGCAAGCTCCTGACAGTTATCCCCTGAAAGCTCATTAAGCCTGGAGCAGGGGATGAAGAAGGTGGTACGAGAGACCCCTGAAAGCACAAGGAAGGAAAGTGGCACACCGCTAACTCTTTACTTGAGGTCATATTTGCAGTGGAGGAAGGGAGGCGGGCTCTGGCGCAAGATGGCGAGGTGGACATTCGAGTTCAGAGTCAGATGAACCTGGGTTTGCATTGTGACTCTGCTGCCCTATGGCGTTGATGAAGCCACTTCACCTTTCTGAGCCTGGTTTCCTCATCCACAAAATGTGACGAATACTTGTACCCATCTCATAAAATTGCTGTAAAAACTCAGTTGGAGAGTTTACCTAAAGCAATTACTTTGACACTTGCCTGGGATATGTTAAGTGCACATCACCATCATCACAGCATTGCCAGCAACAAGCAGCTGAAAGAAACAGCCTGGGGGAAACCAAAAGCAGCCTTGGTTGGGGCTTGTGTGGTGTCCCCTTGGGGACTCCTTACAACATGGTCTCTTAGTCTTAGGCACAGGTCCGTGAGTTCCAAGAGAAGAGCTCATGTTCTTCTAGGTCCCAGTCAGGGCATAAGAGAGATCCTAGTTATCGTGAGACTGCTGTGAGTGTCTGTGTGTGTGTGAGCTCGCAAGAGTGAGCTTGAGGTCCAGAAGCCACGTTGACTCGGTGGTGGTTGTACGTGACCCATCAAATTAGCTTTTCTGCAGGAGGAACAGACTGTCATTCTTTGCTTCTCCCTCAGTCATCAGGGACCACTTGCCTTGAATGATGAGGGAAGCTGCTTCAGCCTATTCCCACAGCTCACACAGATGGAGTTTGTTCCTGACCTGCTTGTTCTTGACTTATAAAGGGTTCCTAGCATGTGTTTTAACAAGTCTGGATTTGGGAAACAGGATCACTACCCAGTGCTGGAGACCAGTGGTTTTCTCCTTTTCTTTTTTGTTTTGCTTTCTAGTCACAGAACCCAGTATGTAAAATAGACAAAAGAAAGCTTGGAAAGCTGCCACTTCCACCCCAAAGGTGTTTCTAAGAAAGCGAGGAAGCCCATTTGCGAAACACTGAAGTTGTCTTCCTGGGTTGTATTTGCTACCCTTTTCCTGCCTAGGTCTCTGTTTGGGGAGAAGGATTGGACCTGGCTGTGTAAATAAGCAACCTGGCTCTGAGAAATAGGTCTCTACTATAATAACACAGTCGTGTAATAACACCTGGCTCCCGCAGTGCCCCTTTGTTAGGCTGCCTGAGCCACAGCAGTTGGAGCTGAGATTGGGACGGACCGAATGTTTAGGGAGCCCAGAGCTAATTATGCAATGAAGTGTTGTAACCAAAGCCTGTTCACCAAGCGTTTAGGGGATTTTGAGGCGACACTGGTGCTCTTCAGAACATTTCAGCTAATGCAAAATGTGCTGCTTTTCATTTATTACGCATGTGTGCCAACTCCAGTGTTCTGTTTCACTCACACAACCTCTTGTATACATGCTCTCCCATCTGGCATGGCATAACCTGACACATTTTTGTCTGCCTCTGCATCACAGTCAGAGTATGACCTGCACTTTATCTTTTTTCCTCTCCAGGCTACAGATGCACATGTTGAATGGAGCTCTTCTTGCTCTGCTATTTCCTGTGGTGAATACGCGTCTGGTAAGTGGCCCCTTCTAGAAATATACCAGCAACATACAAAATGGTATTTGCTTGCTCCTATGTTATCCAGTGCTTGTCCTCATCCTTAGGTCATGTCCTCATGTGAGTTTTTATTTTTTTAATCTTTTTTATTCAAGTATAGGTGATTGGGAATATTAGTTTCAGATGTATAGCATAGTGATTCAATGTTTTTAATAGGTTAAGCTCCATTTAAAGTTATCATGAAATATTGGCTATATTCTCTGCGCTATGCAATATATCCTTTTAGCTTATTTATATTGATCATGGTAATTTCTACCTTTGACCCCTCTGTGTAAGTTTTTACATGTCTACACATTCAATGTTGAGATTTGATGCAACCCTGTTTGGATGTAATGGAGTTTGTTGAGGGTGAGAGTATGGTATGGAACTCGGGGGCTTTAGTAAGGGTTTAGGCCAGAACCAGAACAGATCAGAAAAGCCTACAGAAGCTTTTGGAAGGGTTTGGTGAAGAGAAAGGAGGCCCCACCCATTCAACCAAAGCTTCCAGGTGTTCTAAGGGCCTCCAGTGTGGATTCAGCCACATTAGTCCAGAATAATCTACTGGGGAGCCTCAAAGGCAGCCTGCTTTGCCAGAGACACCTTTGGGCAAGAATTAGATTTCTTCCCTGTTGTCCCAAACCCACAGAGAAGTCTGGCCCACACATCCCCCCAGTGGCTAGCAGGTAAAACCCCACTGTGGCAGGTGCCTGGGTGCTAAACCAGTACAGAGAGAAGTGGGAGTATAGGGCTTGAGTGGCCAGGCCCTGTCCTTAGACTCCCATATGTGTGGCTGCAGAGGGATTAGCAGGCTGGCTGAAAAAACTCAGGGCAAGAACTCACATGTGAAATACTTCCTACTGCTTTCTGTTTTCATGACTTAAATTTGCCTCATGTGTTAGTATCACAGTTTAAATCTCAAAATGATAATCATTGCTCTTTGGATAGCATTTCATAGTTTACAAGGTCATTTCAAATATCAGTTGTGGGAGGTAGCTATTAAGTTGTGTGAGGGCTGAGTATTATAGCCTCTTGTTATAGAGGAAGAAACTGGCGTTCAGAGAGTCCATCAGTAGAAATTCTTTTCTTTCGCCTGTCCCTCCTTTGTCCTTCCTTCCTTCCTTCCCTCTCTTTCCCCCCTCCCCCTTTCCGCTTCTTCCCCTCTCTAATGGCAGATTTGTTATTCTATTTGTTATGACCCCCAGTACTTTCTAAATAAATGTCAAGCTTTAGTCAGCCAGCTTATCAAGAATGTCCAAGTAACTTTCCTTAACATCAAAATTTCTTTGATGAACTCTGTGTTAACTAGCGATTCCAGTCACTCTGGTAAATAATCTCGTATTCCTTTTCAAAAATAAAAGCTCAGGATGGTGGCTCTGTTTGCATATGTCTTGACAATTGGCTTTGGTCTGGTTACTTTAAATGGCTGGGACCCCTCCTAGGCTACCCTGACCTTCAGGACTTTTTACTTTGCAACCCCTTATTTGAGCTCAGATTGACAAAATAAGGCACAGGAAGGTAGGCAACTCTGTAAGCCTGATGATCTAATTAGGCAGGAAGTCAATTCTGGACATTTTTTGCCCTTTCTTCCTTCTTGGCCCTTGATGCTTTTTAATCCTCTTTTTCCTCCGTAGCTATAATGAGGAAACAAGGAAAATAGAATGAGCTAATTGGTGTGTATACCAGTAATACAAACGTGTATACACTCATATATAAAGACAGTGAGGGAGTTAGAGGAAATTTCCACAGTCAGCTAAAGGATGTGGATCATCAGTGAATTTCCACGTGGTCTTCTGCTCTATGCCTTCTTGGCACTGGGGCTTGCAGCCCAGCTAAAGAATGTCCAGCTCCAAGTTCCTCCTGGTTCTTGATCTTAGAAGCTGACACCTTAGAAGAAAGAAGATTTATTCCAATGGCCCATATTACAAGTAAGTACTCTTCACTACCAGGATTTCAGAGTAGGTCTCTTTCTGACTTCAGATGAAGTGCCTTAAGGGCAATTTCACTTTTGTTTCTTGGAGGGAAGGAGGGGAAATGTATCATGGAACTATTATTTGATTATCAGAGAGGTGAAAGCTTGTCTGAGCTAATCTTCTAGAGGGGAAATGTGCTTAGTTGCTCAGTTGTGTCCGACTCTTTGCAACCCCATGGACTGTAACAGCCTGCCAGGCTCCTCTGTCCCTGGGGATTTTCCAGGCAAGAATACCAGAGAGGGTTGTTGCCATGCCCTCCTCCAGGGGATCTTCCCAACCCAGGGATCTAACCCAGGTCTCCTGCATTGCAGACAGATTCTTTACCATCTGAGCCACTAGGGAAGCCCAGAGAGGTAATTTAGATGGATAAATGACTTGCCTAAGAAGCCAAGGTGGATGCCCCTAGAACCCAGGTCTCCTAACTCAGACTTCAGAGCCCTTTTCCTTTGTTTGATTGACATTTAGGGTGAGTTTGAATATGAATGCTAGTGAATTAAGACGCTGGAGATGCTACTTAGCTTCTCTCCAAGTAGAAGAGTTGGGTCATAGGCTTCTTTGATAAGTTGATGAGGACTATAGAGCCTCTTCCCAGATGCATGAAGACAAGTTTGCATACAATTTCAGGAGGGACACAGACTGCCACCTCCTGCCCCTTTCTCCCAGAAGCCCATCCATGGGTTCCTTGTTGAGATCCCCCAGCCCCAGCTGTCAGTAAGTAGTCCATGGCTTGGAGAATAGATGAACTGCCTAGTAGCTCCTTGTATAGCCAGTGGTTTTTCGGTCTGATGGTGATGGGGTTCCTTATCTATACACATGACTTTGCAGACAATGTTTCAGGCTAAACCACCTCCTGGAAAGTGCAAGCCAAGACCTGGGAGCTAAGCAGGGTGCCCATGGAACTTGGTTACATATTAGCTTTTCGGTTACAGCTCTTACCTTGTAGAGCTGTTGATCTGATCCTCAGAATGAGGCACGGGACCCAAGCTGCATTCCAACCCTGAGCCTTTTACCCTCAAATGTCCATGACAACTTCTTATGAAGTATTCTGAGCAAGGGAGAAAAGAAACTGCAAAGTGTGACAGCCCCTTCTCCAACCAAAGCCTCTAGCCTGGCCTATATTTATGTTTGCAGCCATCTGTCTTCTACTAGAACAATGAGACGAATGATAATGATTCTTTTCATCAAGTTCCTTTCTTCATCAAGGCTCAAAGCCTCTAGTATATTATTATCTCATTATCAAAAATTGCCCCTTATTGTGTAGCCATGTTGATCTGTTACATTAGTTCCTGTTTTCCTCCTTTACCACCCCTCCCCTTTTACCCAGTTCCTGTTCTCTGTTAGATGGTTCTCTTGACTGTTCCTAACAGACTGAGTGGAAGAGGTTAGTAATGATTTTTTCCATTCCTGGGGCGGCTGCTCCTTATCCACCATCATGTTTTTGGGATGTAACTGCCGCCGGCACACCTTGTACCCATGTGTGCTGCTGGGAACACTTTGCTGTCACGGATGCAAATCGGCTTGAGAATCTTACTCTTTGCTAATTGGTACATTGAAACGTGCTAATTGACCTAGAAAAGTTATTTCTGTGAGTGGCAAATTGAGCTATTTTAAAAAGTTATAGTTTGGGTTTTGGACTTGAACTAGGGACAGAATGTCCCTTTGCTTTCTTGACAGTACTTAAAATAGAAAAAGCTTGTTTTCAAAAGAGGCCTTAGCTTTCTGAAGAATTGATTCAGGCAAAATTGTGCCTCAACCTTCTACAAAGGCCAGTGTGTTTCTGATCAGATGAACGCAAAGTGTATGGGGACATGGAGGGTGTTGAGAAGGCCTGGGGTTCCACCAAATTCTAGGCACTGGCCTAGAATAGGTCTAATTACTGCCTGTATTTTGAGATTAATCTTTGAGAGTCTTACAGAATGCCAGCCCAGCCATACCAGTCAGTCCAAATTTTTATTGAGCACATTTTTTGTTAAATATTGTGCTATATGCTTCAGGAGATGCAAAAGCAACCAGAGTTCATTCCCAGCCCTCAAGGAACTTGTGGTTTAGTTAGAAGGATAAGGCACAAATGCCTTAGACATGATTGCAATATTAGAGTCAAAATCTTGAGAAAGGAGCAAGGCAATACAGGCTTAATCGCTAAATTGTAATTGTTTCAAGATCTACAAAAATGGGAAGAGGATTAATATCAGTATTTATTGAGCATCTAATGTGAATGTGTGCCAGGTAATTTATGGATATTCTTATTAAATTCTCACAAGAACCTGATTTTTCCTGTGAGGAAGCTGAGGTTTCGAGATGCTAAATGACTTGCTCAGAGTTACATGATTTGTAAGTACTAAAACTAAGTCTAAAGACTTTGAGCTCTAATGCACTGCGTCCTAAAGAGGTCATTGGATGAGGTGGTCCAGAAATGCTCCATGCAGAAGTAAAGCCTGAACCAAGCCTTGAAGGGCTATTAGAATGTGCATGCAAATTGCAGAGGAAGGTGACAGTTCAACTAAGGGACCAGAGGTATGGAGGTAGGAAATAGTAGACTCTCCTTGACAGTCTAAAGAGCAGGATGGAGAGTCATGAACTCCAGTTTGTATATACTTACTGGCCACTTACTGGCCAATCACCAGAAGACATCCTGTGACACTGCTTCTGTCACGCCTTTTAGCCCTTGGAGTGTTTTGATTTTATGTGTACTTACTTACGTTTTCCACTACCACTAAGAGTTCTTACACGGAGACAGAGCTTTTCAACCACAAAATCTTTCACAAATAGAAATATGTCACCCTAGTAGAGTTATTGAGAATATAGCTCAGGGATCTGATTTTCCAGGTTCATACCCTGACTGTGCTGCGTGTGAATGAGAGGGAGGGAGAAAGGGAACTTGGCTAAGTTACTTAACTTGAATGGGCTTCCATGCTCTCATCTATGATATGGAGGTGATCATAGTGCCTCCCTCCTAACGCTGCTCTGAGTATAAATCAGTTAATATGTGTAAAGCATGTAGCACAGCACCTGGCAGATGGGAGGTCCTCCATCAGCCTTAGTTGTTAATTATTAGTCTTTGATCTTCACAGAAACCCTGTGAAAGGTGGGTATTATTAGTGTTACTGTACCAGGTTCATTTGCCCAGTGTGCAGGAAGCCAAATGCTGAGATGCTGAGGTTTGCCCTACAAGGCAGCCAAGCGAGGAGAACCAATCTCAAATCCACCTCCCCCAAGTTGAGGGGTTTAGTATATTTATGGGACAAGGAAGCAGGGTGGTCTGAGGCCTGGGGAAAGATGGTTGGAGGCAAGAAGGCGGTGAAGTAATCAGCGTTCTGTGCAAGTATAGCTGAGTTACATACTTCTTCTTGAGATGCATGTTCAGAAAAATGGTGACCTTAGCATGATCTGAGGATGGAGTTTTTGGCCCTCTGACATCAAAAGGTAATCCATCAGATACTCTCAGTCTCAGCTGAATGGTGAATGGTTGATGGTCTTGACCACTTTGAAATGGGCTAGACTAGCCCCATGTTCCTGAAAAAACAACTGAAGCAACCATTACTATAATGTCAGAGCTGTTATCTATAGTGGGTGGCTAAAGGAGTCTTGTGATATATTGTCTAAGCTATACACAGCTTGGAAGGTATACAGTTTGCAGGAACAATTAAGGAGAGCTTGGTCTGCGAAGGCAGGTTATAGGATGTTACTTATTAAGCAAGTTGTGGTTTAAGAAATCTAGCTGATGCCTGTCCTTGGTTTCACTTGTTGTTGTTATTTAGTTGCTAAGTCATGTCTGATTCTTTGAGACCCCATAGACTGTAGCCCGTCAGGCTCCTCTGTCTATAGAATTTCCCAGGCAAGAATACTGGAGTGAATTGCCATTTCCTTCTCCAGGGGATCTTCCCGACCCAAGGATCAAACCCATGTCTCCTGCATTGGCAGGCGGATTCTTTACCACTGAGCCATCTGGTTAGCACTGCCATTTAACAGATTAAACCTTAGAAAGTTTACATAACTTGCTCAGAGACACACAAGAATTGACAGAACTGGCCTGAGAACGTCTGTCTTTCTGACATGAAAGCTCAAGGGTTTCCTTCCACCTCTTTCCTGATTATTTTATTTGATTTTCAAGTATTAAGCCAAGTCAAGTTTTTGTGTAAATTTTATACAATATCCATTAGAGATTCTTTTGGAGGACTGATATACTTTCAGGATTTTTTTAAAAATATATGCTCCTTGAAAAAACCATTTAATCAGACAAGTATAAAGAGAAAGCCAATCTTTTTTTTTTTTTTTTTTGAAAGCCAATCTTTAAACCTCATCAATTTTCAATCCTGTCTCCCCAGGGGTAAGTTGTGTTAACTGTTTGTATATGTTTCCACACTTTTCTTTTGCCCATAAGTGCAGATGGAGATGTTCACATTTCTGGGGGTGTTGGTTGGTTTGGTTGTAGGTTTCTTGTGCAATCGGCATTGAACTATAACCATTCCTCCAGTGTATTTTCCTTTAACCTAATTGTAGAATCTGTAATCTCTTCAGGTGTGGACGTAGCTCATTGTTTTCCAATAACTGCTAAGCACTCCATAGTTTGGTTGAAGTGTATATTCAGCCTGTTGCCAGGCTCCCAGGCCTGCATCATAACTAGTGTCTGTGGGCAAGGGTAGTGTCTCTTGTGGTATCTGCTCCATGCAGGACACCCAGCACATGGTGGTATCCACAGATAGAATAAATGAATTAGCCCATCAACCTGAGTGTCTGTATTGCAGAGAAATTTCAGGGATCTTTTGCACACATGTCCAGGACGATGTCTTAGGTGTGATACCGGAGGGATGAGAGATATTTTTCCCAAGTGAATTATTTTTAAACCACTTAAAATAATGCTGTTTTCCTGATGACAGCAAAAGACATATTTAGTGATGAAAATTTGTGAAATACAGGAAAGTAGAAATAAAAAATAAGTACCATCAATGCAAAAGGGCTTATTTTTCAACATATTAAAAAAAAGAAAAACACCAAAAAGCATGAGGCTTTTGTGCCTCTGTCCTTGCAATTGTGTAAATGTTTTCTTTACAAAAGTAATATCTTCATAATAGCAAATAAAGCAAATACAGAAATATACTGAAATAGGATCATTGAATAGTTGACAGATGTTCATATTGTTTGCAGCGTATTCTCAAAGTCTTCTCGTCTCTGTGTGCTTGTTAAGAGTTAGTATAATGTAGTGGTCAGGTAGCTTGACTCTGGAGTGAGCAGATCCTTGCTTTTATGGCTGGCTCGTCTGTCTTTATCCATGTGATCGTGAATAAGTTACACACTTCGGTGACCTTGTTTTCTAATCTGTAGATGGGTGCTTGAACGAATGGAGATACGTGGGGTAAGCACTTAGTCCAGTGCCTGGCACACCGTAAGTGTTTAATTAAGTGTCAGATGCTCTTGTTACTGCTACTCCAAATAGATGTCGAACTGGGCTCCTATTGGCCTGTGCTATTTGATGTTAGCCTTCAGGGCCTTGGCTCCAGCTCCCTGGTTGGGTGATGGTGATGTGAAGAGGGCTTTGTTTCTTTTTTTTTCCCATTTATTTTTATTAGTTGGAGGCTAATTACTTTACAATATTGTAGTGGTTTTTGAGGGCTATGTTTCTGAATTAGCTTTGCCGAGTGAGATTAAAATTCCCTGGCCGGATTTCTTTTCCACATTGACTAGCAGCACCTTTGTGTGTGTGTGTGTGTTTCCCAGACAGACTGTTAGATTAGGGAACTGGCCAACTCTCTCTCTACTCCCTCCTGACAGGTGAATTAGGCCCACTCCTGGTGTTCCTTCCCATTTGAATGAAATGTCGAGACCTCTGAGTTTTCCAGTAACACCCAAGCCCCCCACTCTCGGGGAGAGTGGCAGCCATGAATGAGAATGACAGGTAGCAGCCTCTTTGCCTCCAGAGTTTAATAGTTCTTTGCACTAGTTCTGTTTTCTGAAAATGCGATTAGAAGGCACAGCCTCTGACTCTTCCACCCAATATTTCTCCCTCGTCCTCGAGCCATTCCCCCAAGCCATGTTTCTTTTTTGTTTTTTTAGATCAAGCAGGCAAGATTTATTGAGCAAGTCGTAAGCAGTACAGTCTCGGGTGGTCAGTAGTGTTTCTTCGTGCAGTCAAAGCCTTATCTAGCAGGCGAGTTCTGTTTCCCCAGTCTGTGTGGATCAGTGGTTCTCAGCCCTGACTGCACCCTAGAAGCAACAGAGCCAATTTCAAAATGTAAGCATTTTCCAGAAGCACCCCAGGCAATTCCAGTGTGCAGGCGGGGCAGCACTGCTTAGGGCCCTGCCTGGTCTCATGCTGTCGCTGACCGCTGACGTTGGGGCTTTGACTGAGTTAGTTTCATTCCCATCAAGCATCAGTTTTCCCATTTGTCAAATGGTCTCAGTGATATCTGCTCTGTCTACCTCACAGATACGTTTTTGAAGAAAAGGTAGCAGATAACAGAAGACAACAGAAGAATTAGCAAAGAACTTTGAACATTTAAAAGCACTCCACAAAGAGGCAATGAATCCTTGCGTCTTTCTTTCTCCCTGTAGTCATTTTTTTGAGGGGAGGTGTTAATTGAGATAAAATCTACATAATGCAAGTTTATCCATTTGAAGTGTACAATTCAATGTCTAATTCAGTGCATTACAGAGTTGTACAACCATTGCCACTCTTTAATTTTAGAATATTTTCGTCATTCTCCCCCACCCCCACCAAAAGCATTAGTAATGTCTCTCTACTCCTCCCCTCCATAGACCCTGGCAACCACTCATCTCCTTTCTGTCCCTATGGATTTGCTTGTTCTAGATATCTCATGTAAATGGAATCATATCATATGTAGCCTTTTCTGATTGACTTATTTCACTTAGCATAAAGTTTTCAAGTTCATCCAGGTTACTTCATTCCTTTTTTTTTTTTTTTTTTTTTACTTCATTCCTTTTTATGACTGAATAATAATATTCCTTTCTACAGTATACCACATTTTTTAAAAATTGAAGTATACTGTATCTACAATGTTGTGCCAGCTTCAAGTGTACAGCACAGTGATTCAGTTTGTCAGATTCTCTTCCCTTATAGTGGGCATTACAAAATACTGAGTATAGTTCCCTGTGCTATATTGTAGGTCTTTGTTGGTTATCTTATATTTTGTTTATCCATTCACTCATTGATGGACGTTTGGGTTGTTTCCACCTTTTGGCCATTGTGAATAGTGATGCTGTGAATGGTGGTGTAAAGACATCTGCTTGACTAGGCTTCCCTATTGGCTCAGACGGTAAAGAATCTGGCTGCAATGCAGGAGACTTGGGTTCCGTTCGTGGGTCGGAAAGATCCCCTGAAGAAGGAAATGGCTACCCACTCCAGTATTCTTGCCTGGAGAATTTCATGGACAGAGGAGCCTGGTGGGGTACAGTCTTGACTGCTTTGGGGTACATACCTAGAAGTGAAATTTCTGGGTCATATGGTAACTCCATGTTTAAATAACCTTTTGAGGAACTGCCAGATATCTTTCCAAAGTGGCTTCCCTTTTTTTTATTCCTACTAGCAATGTATGAGGGTTCTGGTTTTGCTGCCTCCTTGCCAACAATTGTTATTACCTGATTTTTTGCATTTTATTGATGGCATCCTTTAAAATACAAAATCTTTAAACACTAATGAAGTCTAATTTGTCTTTGACTGCTTGTGCTTTTGGTGTTATGTCTAAGACACTAGTATCTAATCAAGTTCATGAGGTCTTAGGAATATCTTCTAAGAATTTCATGGTATTAGATCTTGTATTTAGGACTTTTTATATATCATGTGAAGAAGGGGTCCAAATTCATTCTGTTGATGTGGATATCCAGTTGTCCCAGCATTATTTGTTGAAAAGACTCTTCCCTGTTGAAATGTCTTGGTGAAGTGAAGGTGACTCAGTCATGTCCGACTCTTTGTGACCCCATGGACTATTCAGTCCATGAAATTCTCCAGGCCAGAATACTGGAGTGGATAGCCTTTCCCTTCTCCAGGGGATCTTCCCAACACAGGTATCGAACCCAGGTCTCCCACATTGCAGGCGGATTCTTTACCAGCTGAGCCACTTGGAACTCTTATCAAAAATCAATCAAATAGGGTTTATTTCTAGACCATCAGTTTTATTCCATTAATGTATATGTCTGTCCTTATGCTGGCACCACACTGTCTTGATGATCACTGTAGCTTTGTAGAATGTTTTGAAAGTGAGAGGTGTGTCATTTAAATTTGTTATTTTGTTTCAAGATAGTTTTGGCCATTCTGGGGCCCTTGTATTTCCATATGAATTTCAGGATCATCTTTTAATTTGTTGCAAAACAGCCAGCTGGGATGCTGATAGGGGTTGCCTTGACTATAGAGTAATTGCAGGGATATTGTCATTTTAACAATATTAAGTATTTCAATCTATGAACACAGGATGTCTATCTATGTATTTAGGTCTTCTTTAATTTTTTTTCAGTGACATTTTGTTAGTTTCTTGGAATATAGATTTTGCACTTTTTTGGGTTAAATGTATTCCTACGTATTTTATTCTTTTTGATGGCTCTGCAAATGGAATTGTTTTCTTAATTTCATTTTCAGATTGCTCATTACAGTATAGTTCATTTTTCTGTATCGATCTTATAACCTTTCAGAACTTTTTTATTACTGCTAATAACTTGTGTGTGTGTGTGTTATTTTTTAAGATTTTCTGTAGATAAGGTTGTGTTGTCTATGAATAGAGACAGTTTAACTTCTACTTTCCAATCTGGATGCCTTGTATTTCTTTTTCATGGCCAATTGCCCTGGCTACAATTTCCAGTACAGTGTTATGTAGAGTGGCGAGAGTGGACATCCTTGTCTTATTTCTCACCTTAGGGGAAAAGCATGCAGTCTTTCATCATTGAGTATGACTTTAGCTGTGAGTTTTTTGCATATGCCCTTATCAAGTTGAGGAAGTTCCTTTAGTAACTTTTAATAAATATCTGTCCTTGGGGAACCGAGGGTAGTAGAGTTTTTTAATGTTGAGATACTTAGTCATTCACAGTTTAGAATTGCTTATGGTGAGAAATGTCTTTCCAAAGAAGGCATTGTAATGCTTCAGGGTTTAAAGTCATCTACATGCAAATTAAAGAAAGGAATCTTAAGCATGTTTAAAAGAACAGTCAAAGCTTATAGAGTTTCTTTTTTTAATTATTTGTTTATTGAAGGATAATTGCTTTACAGAATTTTGCTGTTTTCTGTCAAACCTCAACATGAGTCAGCCATAGGTATACATATATCCCCTCCCTTTTGAATCTCCCTCCCCATGCTACCCCTTTAGGTTGATACAGAGCCCCTGTTTGATTTTCCTGAGCCATTCAGCAAATTCCCGTTGGCTATCTGTTTTACATATGGTAATGTAAGTTTCCACGTTACTCTTTCCATACATGTCACCATCTCCTCCCCTCTCCCCATGTCCATAAGTCTATTCTCTATGTCTGTTTCTCCATTGTTGCCCTGTAATAAATTCTTGAGTACCATTTTTCTAGATTCCATATATATGCATTAGAATACGGTATTTAACTTCCTCTTTCTGACTCACTTCACTCTGTATAATAGGTTCTAGTTTCATCCACCTCATTAGAACTGACTCAAATACATTGCTTTTTATGGCTAAGTAATAGTCCATTGTGTATATGTACCACGACTTCTTTATCCACTCATCTGTCGATGGACATCTAGGTTTCTTCCATGTTCTAGCTATTGTAAATAGTGCTGCAGTGAACAATGGGGTACATGTTTCTCTTTTCAATTTTGGTTTCCTCAGGGTATATGCCTAGGAGTGGGATTGCTGGGTTATATGGTGGTTTTATTCCTAATTTTTTAAGGAATCTCTATACCGTGTTCCATAGTGGCTGTATCAGTTTACATTCCCACCAACAGTGCAAGAGCGTTCCCTTTTCTCCACACCCTTTCCAGCATTTATTGTTTGTAGACATTTTGATGAGGGCCATTCTGACCGGTGTGAGGTGATATCTCATTGCAGTTTTGATTTGCATTTCTCTTATAATGAGTGCAAAGAGTCGGACACAGCTGAGTGACTGAACTGAACAGAACTGAATAATGAGTGATGTTGAGCATCTCTTCATGTGTTTGTTAGCCATCTGTATGTCTTCTTTGGAGAAATGTCTGTTTAGGTCTTTTTCCTACTTTTTGATTGGGTTGTTTGTTTTTCTGGCATTGAGTTGTATGAGCTGCTTGTATATTTTAGAAATTAATCCTTTGTCAGTTGTTTCATTTGCTATTATTTTCTCCCATTCTGAGGGTTGTCTTTTCACCTTGCTTATAGTTTCCTTTGCTGTGCAAAAGCTTTTAAGTTTAATCAGGTCCCACTTGTTTACTTTTGTTTTTATTTCCATTACTTTAGGAGGTGGGTCATAGAGGGTCTTTTTTTTTATTTATGTCATCGAGTGTTCTGCCTATGTTTTCCTCTAAGAGTTTTATAGTTTCTGGTCTTACATATAGGTCTTTAATCCATTTCGAGTTTATATTTGTGTATGGTGTTAGGAAGTGTTCTAATTTCATTCTTTTACATGTAGCTGTCCAGTTTTTCCAGCACCATTTTTTGAAGAGGCTGTCTTTGCCTCATTGTATATTCTTGTCTACTTTGTCAAAAATAAGGTACCCTTTAGGTACCTTTAGGTGCATGGGTTTATTTCTGCACTTTCTGTCTTGTTCCATTGGTCTATATTTCTGTTTTTGTGCCAATACCATACTGTCTTGATGACCGTAGCTTTGCAGGATAATCTGAAGTCAGGAAGGTTGATTCCTCCAGCTCCATTCTTATTTCTCAGGGCTGCTTTGGCTATTTGGGGTCTTTTGTGTTTCCATATGAATTGTGAAAATTTTTGTTCTAGTTCTATGAAAAATACCATTGGTAATTTGATAGGGATTGCATTGAATATGTAGATTGCTTTTGGTAGTATAGTCATTTTCACAATATTGATTCTTCCTACCCAGCAACATGGAATATCTCTCCATCTGTTTATGTTGTCTTTGATTTCTTCCATTTGTGTCTTATAATTTTCTGTGTACAGTTCTTTTGTCTCAAGTAAGTTTATTCCTAGATATTTAATTCTTTTTATTGCAATGGTGAATGAGATTGATGCCTTAATTTCTGACTTTTCATTGTATATAGAAATGCAAGTGATTTCTGGGTATTGATTTTGTATCCTGCAGCTTTGCTAAATTCACTGATTAGCTCTAGTAATTTTCTGATACTATCTTTAGGGTTTTCTAGGTATAGTATCATGTCATCTGCAAACAGTGAGAGTTTTACTTCTTTTCCGATCTGGATTCCTTTTATTTCTTTTTCTTCTCTGATCGCTGTAGGTAGGACTTCCAGAACTATGTTGAATAATAGTGGCGAAAGTGGATACCCTTGTCTTATTCCTGATCTTAAGGGGAATGCTTTCATTTTTTCACCATTGAGAATAATGTTTGCTGTAGGCTTATCATATATAGCCTTTACTATGTTGAAGTAGGTTCCTTATATGCCCATTTTTTGAAGAGTTTTAGTCATAAATGGGTGCTGAATTTTCTCAAAGGTTTTTCTGCATCTATTGAGATGATCATGGTTTTTATCTTTCAGTTTGTTAATACGGTGTATCATGTTGATTGATTTGCATATATTGAAGAATCCTTTCAGACCTGAAATAAACCCAACTTGATCATGGTGTGTGAGCTTTTTGATGTATAGCTGAATTCTGTTTGCTAAAATTTTGTTGAGGATTTTTGCATCTATGTTCATCAGTGATATTGGCCTGTAGTTTTCTTTTTGTGTGTTGTCTTTGTCTGGTTTTGGTATCAGAGTAATGGTGGCCTCATAGAATGAGTTTGGAAGTGTTCTTTCTTCTACAATTTTTTGAAAGAGGTTTAGAAGGATAGGCATTAGCTCTTCTCTAAATGTTTGTTAGAATTCTCCTGTGAAGCCATCTGGCCCTGGGCTTTTGGTTTTTTGGGAGATTTTTTAAATCACAGCTTCAATTTCAGTGCTTGTAATAGGGTTATTCATAATTTCTATTTCTTCCTGGTCCAGTCTTGGAAGATTGAACTTTTCTAAGAATCTGTCCATTTCTTCTAGGTTATCCATTTTATTACCATATAGTTGTTCATAATAGTCTCTAGTCTCTTATAATCCTTTGTATTTCTGCATTGTCTGTTGTAACGTCTCCTTTATCATTTCTAATTTTGTTGATTTGATTCTTCTCTTTTTTCCTTGATGAGTCTGGCTAAAGGCTTGTCCATTTTGTTTATCTTCTCAAAGAACCAGCTTTTAGTTTTATTAATCTTACTATTGTTTCTTTCATTTCTTTTTTATTTATTTCTCCTCGGATCTTTATGATTTATTTCCTTCTTATTTGGGGTTTTTTTTTTTGGTTTTTCTTTTTCCAGTTGCTTTAGGTGTAAAGTTAGGTTGTCTATTTGATGTTTTTCTTGTTTCTTGAGGTAGGATTGTATTGCTATAAACTTCCCTCTTAGAATTGCTTTTGCTGCATCCCATAGGTTTTGACTTGTTGAGTTTTCATTGTCATTTGTTTCTAGAAATTTTTTGATTCCCCTTTTCATTTTTTCAGTAACCTGTTGGTTATTTAGAAATGTGTTGTTGAATCTCCATGTGTTTGTGTTTCTTACAGTTTTTTTTTTCTTGTAATTGATATCTAGTCTCTCATAGCATTGTGGTTGGAGAAGATGCTTGATATGATTTCAATTTTGTTAAATTTACTGAGGTTTGATTTGTGACCCAAGATGTGCTGTATCCTGGAGAATGTTCCATGTGCACTTGAGAAGAAGGTGTATTCTTCTGCATTTGGATGGAATGTCCTAAAGATATCGATGAGATCCATTTCATCTAATGTATCACTTAGGACTTGTGTTTCCTTATTAATTTTGTTTTGATGATCTGTCCATTGGTGTGAGTGGGGTGTTAAAGTCTCCTACTATTATTGTGTTACTGTCAATTTCTCCTTTTATGTCTGTTAGTGTTTTTCTTATGTATTGAGGTGCTCCTGTGTTGGGTGCATAGATATTTACAACTGTTTTGTCTTCCTCTTGGATTGATCCCTCGATCACTGTGTAATGTCCTTCCTTATCCCTTGCAATCTTCTTTATTTTAAGGTCTATTTTGTCTGATATGAGGATTGCTACTCCAGCTTTCTTTTGCTTCTCATTTGCATGGAATGTATTTTTTCATCCTCTCACTTTCAGTCTATATGTGTCTTTAGGTCTGAAGTGGGTTTCTTGTAGACAGCATATATATGGGTCTTGTTTTTGTATCCATTCAGTCAGTCTGTGTCTTTTGTTTGGAGCATTTAATTCACTTACATTTAAAGTAATTATTGATATATATGTTCCTATTGCCATTTTCTAATTGTTTGGGGTTAATTTTGTAGATCTTTTTTCTTCTTTTGTATTTATTGACTAGAGAAGTCCCTTTAACATTTGTTGTAAAGCTGGTTTTGTGGTACTGAATTCTCTTAAGGTTTGCTTGTCTGAAAAGGTTTTTATTTCTCCATCAATTTTGAATGAGATCCTTGATGGGTATGGTAATCTTGGTTGTAGATTTTTCCCTTTCAGTACTTGAAGTATATCCTGCCATTCCCTTCTGGGCTGTAGAGTTTCTGCTGAAAGATCAGCTGTTGAGGGAATGGGGTTTCCCTTGTATGTTACTTGTTACTTCTCCCCTGCTGCTTTTAGTATTTTTTCTTTGTGTTTAGTCTTTGTTAGTTTGATTAGTATGTGTCTTGGTGTGTTTCTCCTGGGTTTATCCTGTATGGGATTCTTTGTGCCTCTTGGACTTGATTGACTATTTCCTTTTCCATGTTGGGGAAATTTTCAACTATAATCTCTTCAAAAATTTTCTCATACACTTTCTTTTTCTCTCCTTCTTCAGGGACCCCTATAATTCGAATGTTGGTGTGTTTGGTAATGTCCCTGAGGTCTCTGAGACTGTCCTCAGCTCTTTTCCTTCTTTTTACTTTATTCTGCTCTTCAGAAGTTATTTCCACCATTGTATTTCCAGCTCACTGATTCGTTCTTCTGCTTCAGATATTCTGCTATTGATTCCTTCTAGAGTATTTCTAATTTCACTAATTGTGTTGTTTGTCCCTGTATGTTTGTTCTTTAATTCTTCTAGGTCTTTGTTAATTGATTCTTGCATTTTCTCCATTTTGTTTTCAAAGGTTTTAGTCATCTTTACTGTCATTATTCTGAATTGTTTTTCAGGTAGTTTGCCTGTTTCCTCTTCTTTTATTTGGACTTCTGTGTTTCTAGTTTGCTCCTTCATTTGTGTAGTACTTCTCTGCCTTTTCACTTTTTTAACTTATTGTGTCTGAGGTCTCCTTTCCCCAGGCTTCAAGGTTGAATTCTTTCTTCCTTTTGGTTTCTATCCTCCTCAGGTTGGTCCAGTGGTTTGTGTGAGCTTCAGTATAGGGTGAGATTTGTGCTGAGTTTTTGTTTGTTCATTTTTCCTCTGATGGGCAAGGCTTGAGTGAGGTGGTAATCCTGTCTGCTGATAATTGGGTCTGTATTTTTGTTTTGTTTCTTGTTTAGATGAGGTGTCCTGCACAGGGTGCTACTGGTGGTTGGGCAATGCCAGGTCTTCTATTCAAGTGGTTTTCTTTGTGTGAGTTCTTAGTATTTGATCTTCCCTAGGGTTAGTTCTCTGCTAGTCTAGGGTCTTGGAGTCAGTGCTCCCACTCCCAAACCTTAGCATTTGATCTTTGGTCAGGAATGGCGATTCCACAAGTGGTTTGTAATGGCATTAAGGGAGAGGAAAACAAATATCCAAAAATGAGAAACCAAAGATGAACCCCAGACAAATGGCAGTTACAAAATCAGGCAAGTAATAATTAAAGTAATGGAATATACACATATACATATACACCCATGAGCAAAGTCAAAACATCCCAACAACAATAAAGTACAGTAGATTGATCCATGAACAAAAGAAATCAAAAATTACATTTACAAGTTAAGAACAAAACTAGTTTAAGCACAAACTGGAAAACAAAAGTAAAGCAAGGTGCCAAGTGGGAATAAAACAATGAAACAAAACTAACAAATATGTTGTGAGGAAAGGAAAGAAAGAAAGAATAGATATGCAACGTTAAAAAGAGGTAGATGAAAAAGTTTTATGTACATTAAAGGTTAACTGCAAGGGGAAAATAACAGTAGGAAAGGCAAACAAAGGAATAAATATAGAAAAAGTATAATAGGTTTAAAAAAATTAAAATTATAAAATGAGAAAAGAGAAAAAAAAGGAAGAAGAAAGAACAAAGGGGGAAAAAGGGAAAACTCCATAGAACTGCAAAAGCCCGATGTAGAGGCAGAGGTTTATAACAACAAACAGAAAATGTGAATGAATATACATATACACCCATAAGCAAAATCAATGCAGGAAAAATAAAGTACAATTGATCGACCTGGCGAACAAAAGAAACAGAAAATTATATCTACCAAAACAAAACTAATTAAAGTACAAACTGTAAAACAAAACTAAAGCACGGTGCCAATTGGGGAATAAAACAATGAAAATAAAACTAACAAATATGTTGAGAGGAAAGGAGAGAAAGGAAAGAAAGAATAGATATGCAAAGTTAAATAGAGCTACAAAAAGAAGATTTATATACGTTAAAGGTTAACTGCAAGGGGGAAAGAACAGTAGGAAAAGCAAACAAAGGAATAAATGTATAAAAAATAAAAGAGAAAGGAAAGAACAAGAGGAAAACTCCACAGACCTGCAAAAGCCCCATTTAGAGGCAGAGATTGATGACAACAATAAAAAATGTGAGTGAGGAAAAAAAAAAGATCAAAAGCTTAATTGGATTTCTTAGTGCCAATAAGATTGACAAACACAATGGAGGGGGAAAAGAGGAAAAAGAGAAAAAAATCCAAAAGAATCTACAGAACAAGTCAAAAAATAAGAAAAATAAGTGTTTTTCTTGAGTCACTGCTGTCAGAGTCCTTTCCCTCACTAGGAATCACAGTCCACCTTACCTCCCTAGGATGCCTTCCAACAGTGTGCTGATCTCTGGACCTGCTGTGGGGGCTGCTCAGTTTCTAATCTGGTCCTACTCCTGTGTGTTCTTGCCTCCAATGTCCACAGCTATCAGAGCTAGTGCATTTTCTTTTGTTGGCACTCTCAGTGGCCTTTTATATATTCCATAGACACAGAGTCTGCTTAGTTGATCATGTGAATTGAATCTGCAGCTTGTACAGCTGGTGGGAAGGTTTTGGATCGTCTTCCTTAGCCACACTGCCCCTGGGTTTCAATTGTGGTTTTATTTCCACCTCTGCATGTGGGTCCTCCACTGGGGTTTGCTCCTGAGGCTTCCCTGGAGGGGTTGGATTTGCCCCTGTGAGGGCCAGGTGTGGAGGTGGTGCAGCTGCTTGGGTCACAGGGGTTCTGGCAGCACCAGGTACTCAGAGGGGTTGGAGGCTGGGGAAGTAGGAAATATAGTGCTCCAGAAGGGTATGGCAACCAGTATTGGCCAATATGCTCCAGCATTCTTGCCTGGAGAACCCCCCTCCCTGACAGAGAAGTCTGGCAGGCTACAGTCTATAGGGTTGAAAAGAGTTTGACACGACCGAAGTGATCCTGCGTGCATAAATGCAAGACTTTTGGTTTTTTTTTTTTTGCCTGTGGCAGCTCTGCCCAGTGAGAGTTGAGCGTGAAAGTAGTGCAGCTGCTTGTCTTGCAGAGACCCTGGCGGCGCCAAATGTGGAGGGACACAGACTGCCCCACCGCAGGAGTTTTTTTGAGCCTCTTCTAGCCAGCGATCAGAGGACTTCTTTGGCCAGTCTTTCTCTGTAGCTCCGCCCGTTCAGGCGCTTAGAGGGCTCCCTTGCGTGTGTTCCTTCTCTGTTTTTCGGCATGTCAGACACATAGAGGGTCCTCCCTAACTGTGTTCCTAGTTTGTAGATTGGCACCTGAGACACTTAAAGGGGCACCCTGGGTGGGGTCCTACTCTGTAGTTCAGTGCCTCAGGCATTTTATGGGCCAGCTTCTCTATAGATCAGTGCTGATGCTGGCGTGTGGGGAGAGAGAGGCTATGGTGATGGCTCCACCCCCTGCGCATGACTCAGTGGTATCACCATGCTACCATGGCTGCCTGACTTTCCTCTACCAGCATTTCTCACCACTGTCTCCTCCCTCACATCCCCTCCACCGGTCTCTCTGCATTCAACAGCAGCCCTTGCCCTGGGCTTGCTCCCAGCTGCTGCTCCTTCCAGGAGACAGGCTGTGGCAAGGACTGTCTGATTCTCATTCCATTTAGGCTGCCACAGATCAGCTCTTTCACTCTCAGCCTTAAATGTTTCTCTTCTGACTCAGACAGTTGCCCTGCTGTGGGGATCAGAGCCCTGCTTCAGTTCCCCCACCCGCCGAGGGCAGGTCCAGTGCTACTAACACTCCTGTTTCTCCCCTTGGTTCCTTCATCCTACCGAGTTTTGTGTGATTCTATATATTCTTTTCCACTGGTCAGGTACTCCTGTCCGCCCTCAGCTGGTGTTCTGCATGCACTTTCTGTGTCTGAAGGTGTATTCCTGATGTATCCATGGAGAGAGATGTATTCCATGTCCACCTACTCCTCCACCATCTTGTTCTCTAGAGTTTCTTTTAAAGTACAGTGATTTGCATTGCCATGAGGGAACTAGAGGGAATTGAAAGGCTTCAGGGCTGTCATACAGTAGGAGCTCAATAAATGTTTACTGGATAGCTGGTATGCTTAGAGGAGGTGTTATTAGTCAGCTTTGACTGCCATAACAAAACTATAGACTGACATCAACAACAGAAATTTCTCACCAATCTGAAGGCCTGAAATCTGAGCTCACAGTGTTAGCCTAGGTCAGGTTCTGGTGAGGGCTCTCTTCTTAGCTTGTGGATGGCCACCTTGCTGAATCCTCACAAGTTCAAGACAGATCCCTCTTGCTCTCTGGTATTTCTTCTTATAACAACACTAATCCTATCTTGAGGACTCCACCCATATGACCTCATCTAAAGCTAGCTACCTCCCAAAGGCCCCACCTCCAGATACCATCACATTAGGATTTAGGGCTTCAACATGTAAATTTGGTGGGGTGGGGACACAAACATGCAATGCACAGCAGATTAGAATATTATACACACCAGGTGTGGCATGGCAAATCTGAATTTTTAGGATTCATAACAGCAAAGGTAGGGAATGGCAGGCATAGTTAGACTTTCACAAAAATAGCTACCATTTCATGGCGCTAGTGGTAAAGAATGTGCCCACCAATGCAGGAGACATAAAAGGCGCAGGTTTGATCCCTGGGTTGGGAAGATCCCTTGGAGGAGGAAATAGCAACCCACTCCAGTATCCTTGCTTGGGAAACCCCATGGACAGAGGAGCCTGGCAGGCTACAGTCCATGGGGTCGCAAAGAGTTGGACATGACTGAGCAGAAGCACAAGAGGTATATGCTCAGAACAGTGCTAGATTTATTACCTCTCTCATCTCAGTTAATCCTCATAGCTGCCCTGAGATGAAACTCATCTCATTTTTATAAGGAGTAAGCTGAGATGCAAAGAGGTTAAGCAGTCTACCCAAAGGCAATGAGCTAGTGAGTGGAAAAAGTTGCAAGTTAGAACCCAGATTTCTGTTTACAAAGCCCACTCTCTATCCACTCCACCTCTGCACCTTCCTCACTATGCCCTGAGTCCTTGCAACTCAAAATGTGGTCCACAGGTCAGCAGAATTGGCCTCCCTTGAGAACTCGTTAGAAATTCATAACCTTGGGCCTCATCCCAGACTTACCAAATGAAACTCTACATTTTAACAAGATCTCTTGGGGTTGGTGTGCACATGACAGTTGGAAAGACCTGGGAAGCAAGATTGAGAGAAAGCAAAACAGCCAGTATCTAGTGTAGAAAGGAGAAAAGGCAACTCAATACTGATAAATTCTTGTTCTGCTTCTGTTCTCTCCTTTAAGGACACCTGTCTTTGAACAGATATGGTTGGAACAGTACCTGATAAAGATGAAAGTCTTCCTAGTCAGTCATTCAACTATTATAAATAAGGCCTACACTATAGGGCTTGACAAAAGTTAAGATATTTTGCACTTTATGTAAGCTGAAAGTGAAAGTGTTAGTTGCTCAGTCCTGTCCGATTCTTTGTGACCCTGTAGAGTATAACCCTCCAGGCTCCTCTGTTCATTCTTTCCTACGCAAGAATACTGGAGTGGGTTGCCTTGCCTTCTTCCAGGGGATCTTCCCAACCCAGGGATCAAACCCAAGTCTCCTGCATTTGCAGGTGGATTCTTTACTATCTGAGCCATCAGGGAAGTCCCCATATATGTAAGTTAGACTTCAATTTAAAAAAAGTTAATGTTAGAATGTGAAATCCATTGCAGGTGAATTTGAAATTCTTTACCACTAGCATAAAGTGGTGCTAGTGGTAAAGAATCCACCTGCTAATGCAGGAGACACAAGAGACCTGGGTTCGATCCCAGTGTTGGGAAGATCTGGAGTAGGAAATGCCACCTGGCTCCGGTATTTCTGCCTCGGAAATCCCATGGACAGAGAAGCCTGGTGAACTACAGTCCATGGGCTCACAAAGAATCGGACACGACTGAGCACAGGGCATAAACAGGTGAGGTACCCCAAATTAGGTTGAAGAGCTATTTTGATTTTTGAAAAGAAGTGAAGGTCGAATTCTCAAAAGTTCTCAATCCATATTATATCCATCCCAAGAGCGTCTGGCCATATTAAGAAATAATATATGAAGAAGATGGTCTCTGGCCATCTTCTGGCCAGGAGCAGGACAAGGGAACTCACATAGAATACATCTCCCCCCCCCCACCCAATACATTGTGAAATTCTCCCCGTGTCATTTTGATAGGATTAATCAAATGTTAATTACAGAAACCCAGAGAGTATCTGGGTATCTGGATTTTAGTAATGAGTCATTTGACTAAGCTGCACATGACCAGATAGAGAACTATGGACTCGGTAATGGGTAATACAGTTAGCTGGCTAGTGGTTTGTTGAACTAATTTACATTAAGGCACAGATGACTGACTGAAGTGTCAAATTTGCTTGTGTCCCAAAGCTCAGAAGGAAAGCTATATCGGGTACCAGTTTCAATATTCGAAAAAGTCCTAAAAGATAACATTAGTGGAACAGAGAGGAGTAAAGGTCAAGTTCAAAAATTTGAATTAAAAAGCAACCAGATCCTAGAACTTTAGAGGTTTGGTGGACCTTAGAATTTCATGTTATCCACCTATGTCATTTTATAAATAATAAAGATCAGAAAGGGTTGAAAGACCTGCCTAAGGTCACACAGCCAGTGAGTAGCAGCTCTAGGATCACCACTGAGGTCTGAGGCTCCCAGACTAGTGCTCTTTCCACCTCCCCTGTTGCATAAATACTGAATGGGATGTTCTGTGTGTGGTGGGGGGCTCCCCACACCAAACAGGTTTATAGCACCAGCTGGGTGGCTTACAATTTAATTCCTTGTGACACTCTTGGCAGATAGCATCAGATCCCAATGGTTAAGGACTGAGTCCTATAAGACTGCCCCCACTTCAGGTACCTGTTACAAGTACAGGTTGTTACCTATGCTTCTGAGTGATATGCTATAAATTAGAGGTTACATGAACTCCCTCCTCAGGTTCCACTACTTGCAAGTGTTGCTCACTGAACTCAGAGAATCATTTGCTTTTGTTTACCAGTTATTTGGGGCTTCCCTGGTAGCTAAGTGGTAAAGAATCTGCCTGCACTGCAGGAGACATGGGTTCGGTCCCTGAGTCCGGAAGATCCCTGGAGGGGGGCATGGCAACCCACTCCAGTATTGTTGCCTGGAGAATCCCATGGACAGAGAAGCTTGCTGGGCTACAGTCCATGGGGTTGCAAATAGTTGGACACAACTTAGCAATGAAACACCACCAATCAGGTTTTTAGGAAGTATATTTTAAAGAAAGCAGATGAACCCCCAGATGAAAAGGTATAGAGGATGGAGTCCAGAAGGGTCCCAAGCACAGACACTTCTACTTCCATGGAACTAGGGTGTACCACCCCTCCTGGCCTACAGATGTGTTCACCAATGGGGAAGCTTATCAAGTCTTCCTATTAAAGAGTTTTTATAGAGCTTAATCCTTAGCCACCCTTTCCCAGAGAGCAGTGGGTGCAGCTACAAATTTCCACCCTCCTTATCACTTCCTGGGGACCATTCCCATCCTGTGGTTATCTAGGGGCCCTCCCCTAATTTCTCTCAGTGTAAACTTGGGTGTGTTCAAAAGGAGCTTCTCATGAGTGACAAAAGACATTCCTATCACTTCAATTCAGTCGCTCAGTCATGTCCAACTCTTCACGACCCCGTGAACTGCAGCACGCCAGGCCTCCCTGTCCATCCCAACTCCCGGAGTCTACCCAAACCCATGTCCATTGAGTCGGTGGTGCCATCCAACCATCTCATCCTCTGTCGTCCCCTTCTCCTCCTGCCCTCAATCTTTCCCAGCATCAGGGTCTTTTCCAATGAGTCAGCTCTTTGCATGAGGTGGCCAAAGTATTGCAGTTTCAGCTTCAACATCAGTCCTTCCAGTGAACACCTAGGACTGATCTCCTTTAGGATGGACTGGTTGGATCTCCTTGCAGTCCAAGGGACTCTCAAGAGTCTTCTCCAACACCACAGTTCAAAAGCATCAATTCTTCAGTGCTCAGCCTTCTTTATAGTCCAGCTCTCACATCCATACATGACTACTGGAAGAACCATAGCCTTGACTAGGAAATGCCTAAGAGTTTTAGGAGTTTTGTGCCTGGAATGGGGACAAATACCAAATCTATTTCTTACTGTACCACAGATGCCCTTGGGCAGTGGCTGTTCTTAGGAAGGACTTCGGGGTTTAGTTGAGCTACTTCATCCAGTTTCCTCATCTGTAAAACAGGAATAATAATGTTATCTACCACATAGTTATTTAAGTATTCAATCAAATACTCCTTTGTCAGGTGGTCACTAAAAAGATGGAGAGCGAAATGGCAACCCACTCCAGTATTCTTGTCTGGAGTATCCCGTGGACAGAGGAGCCTGGTGGACTGCTATCCATGGAGTTGCACAGAGTCGGACACAACGGAAGTGACTTAGCATGCATGCATGCATTGGAGAGGGAAATGGCAACCCACTCCAGTGTTCTTGCCTGGAGAATTCCTAGGATGTGGGAGCCTGGTGGGCTCCCATCTATGCGGTCGCACAGAGTTGGACACGACTGAAGTGACTTAGCAGCAGCAGAAGCACTGAAAAGATGAATGCAGTTTTCTGTTGCATAAAAAGAATGGAGAAATAGAGTCCTTATGATGCCCTCCTCTTACCTCAGCATCTGGCCCTCCTAGCCTCCCCTTATGTCCCACACCAAGGACCTTGAGTAAAATGACTGGAAACTTGAAGACAAACAGGGTTTAATAACTCCAAGGGAAGGGTGGTTACTGCATGTGTACCAGATGAGGAAAGTTTGGTGATAGGAGCTGAGAAGTTAGGGATAGGGAAGATCTTGCTCAAGTCAGGAGGTTCTAAAATATAGTATACAGTATGTGTATAATTTTATATTAAAGAAAATGGAAATATATATAAAAGTAAAAAAAAAATCCATTACCCACCCAGTTTCAACAAGGATCAACTCATGGCCAGTGTTGTTTTCATCAGTATACCTACTCTATCTCAAACTGCTTCCCCACCTTCCACAAACACACACACACACACACAGTCTCTCTCTCTCTCTCCTACTCATTTCTCTTACCTGGATGATTTTAAAGGAAATTTCATGGAATTTTAACTGTAGATATTTAATTATACATCTTTAATATATAAGGACTCATATATATAATCATAATGCCATTATCGTATCTGTTATCATTATCAGTAATTCCTTAATATCATCAAATACCCAGTCAGCAGAGCACAGGCTTCTTATCTGGCTAAATCACAGTTCCAGTCTTGGTTCCACAACATCAGTAGGCCTTCTCTGAGACTGTTGGCATACTGTAAATGAGGGCGGTCGTAATCATTTCTAAATCTTCAATAAGGTAATGCATGTAAAGTGCTTATCCCAACGCCTGATGCACAGTAGTAAGTGCTCAATAAAGATTAGCTGTGATTATTATTTATTAATAATGTAAAATATCTGAGTTGCTATAAAGGTACCTTTAAGAATGGTTTTGACTTAGAATCAAGAAGCAGATATAGGGCCCAGCCAACAGATTTTTTGGGGGTGGGGGTGGGAAGGAAACACCAGAACCAAAAGGTGACTGAAAAAGCTACAAAAGAACACTGGTATAAATTGAAGCTGTAAATGATAAGGTCCTTATAATTTCCACCACTGTATATATTTTATTACCCTTGAGATTCCAATTCATGGCGGTAGAAGCATGTGTGCATTGAATAGCCACCCTCCTCCCCTGGAAGAGAGAGTGAAGTGACCTGGTGTGTAGGGTCCCACCTCTGGATCAGATTCAGGGCAGGGCGGGCACTGCCAGCAAGAGGGGGCAAGGTCCTCAGAGTACTCGCTCAGGAAATGAAGCTCCAAGTAACTTGGGTGGTCATGGACTTCAAGCTCCACCTGGTGGGGACTGGTGCCCAAGCAATCCCTTGTCTGTCCCTAAGGTCTGGGGCCAGGAGGCGGCCTTAGCCTGCCGAGTTGCCATTAGAATCATTTCCCTTCTTCAGGGGCCACCTGGCTGTCTGTTGCCGGCTGGCTGCAGGCATCAGCTGACAGCTTTTTAATAAAAATGGAGCCCAGAGGAGGGATGGTAAGGTAGCTGATTTTAACCCAAAGTGAGAGAACACCAGATGTTTCATTCTGTCTGAAGGTTGGAGGGAGGAAAAGCAATTAGCAGCTGCTACTGATTTAGCAACAGACACCTGCTAAATGAAAATCTGTAAAACTGGTCAGGCTTGGCACCAGAAGTGCGTCCGCTGCTTCTCAGGCATTTCTGGGAGTTGTAAATTATGTCGGCCCAAAATAGGTGGGGGTGGGGGTGGGGAGATGTAGACGGGGGCGCTAAAGAAGCGGAACATGTCTATATAGACCAGGAAGTATGTTTCTCTAAGATGACAGCCACTTAGAAATGACTATTTGGAGGGTGAATGGAGAGGAAAAGAAGACCGCGAATCTTCTAGAAGCTGCCTGGTTCCTCCCTGCTTCTGATCTGACTCACAGGTGCCCTCTGGGGGCCGTCCCATGGGGGCAGAGATCAGGCTGACAGGAGGGTGGGAAGAATGCTGCGTCCCTTCCCCTGCTGATCCAGGGCATACTTTCCCCCCTCCTCCCAGCGGGAGGAGTCTCAAAGCAGAGGGAACCCTCCACTTTTGGATTCGCAGCAGCCGCTGACCTGTAACAGGTGCACACTGTTGGCTCCAGATGCTATCAGGATGTCTTTAGCCAGGAAGGAGGTTTATCTGTGGCTTTTGGATTTCCAGAATTTGTTTCCAAGTAGACATTAACTGCTGCTCCCCACTTACATTTTATGGAGGCACACTGAAACACAGGGCTTCCCAGGTGGTGCTAATGGTAAAGAACCTGCCTGCCAATGCAGGAGATGTAAGAGTTGCAGGTTCAATCCCTGGGTCGGGAAGATCCCCTGGAGAAGGAACTGGCAGCCCACTCCAGTATTCTTGCCTGGAGAATCCCATGGACTGAGGAGCCTGGCGGGCTGCAGTCCAGGGTCGCAAAGAGTCAGACACACTGAAGCGACTTAGCATGCACTGAAGCACAACCAGTGGAAACAAGAATTGATGAACAGGGCTTTAGGGATGTGTGTGTGTGTGTGTGTGCGTGCGCGCACACACGCACATGCACATGTGTGCTGGAGGCGTGTGAGGACACACGACATGGTTCTTTATGGAGTGGGTGTTCAAGATAATGACTGATGAGAAAGAAGTCCAATTTGTAGGTGATCTGCTGCTAAGTCACTTCAGTCGTATCTGACTCTATGCGACCCCATAGATGGCAGCCCACCAGGCTCCCCTGTCCCTGGGATTCTCCAGGCAAGAACACTGGAGTGGGTTGCCATTTCCTTCTCCAATGCATCGACCCCATTGACTGCAGCCTACCAGGCTCCTCCGTCCATGGGATTTTCCAGGCAAGAGTACTGGAGTGGGGTGCCATTGCCTTAGACAGTGTCAAAAGAATTGGACCACTCGCTCTTGGGCCTCATACCACATTCACTGTACATAACTGCTATTTCCTACTCTTCAAAGTAGGCCAGAGGTCAGCTGCCATATGGGCCAAAGGGATGCCCCTTGTTCTGTTCACAGTCTTGAGCAAAGGGATGGCGACTTGCCCTGTGGAGCAGGGGCCAGGGGTTTGCTGTTGGCACATGCAGGGCTAGAGCTGTCCATGAGAAAATATCATCTGGAACTTTCTTCTGGCAGGGTGTTATCATGTGGCCAAAGACTAAACTGTTAGTTCCAAAGGTGGGACCAGAAAAAATTCTTTTTCTTTAACTGAGTAAGCTCTGAAGCAAGAAGAGTCATTCCAGATGTATTTCAGTTTTATTTTCCCTGCCCTGCTGTGCCAGTGCAGCAGCCAGAATTGGGGGAGTGCCCCCCTCCCAACCCACCTCCTCTAGTCAGGGACTGGACAGCATTCCCATCGATCAGCTCCAATACATGGGATAACCACAGCACAAATACATATCCTGTGACACCAAGCTGCCCTAGAGAGAGATGCAGGAGCCCTGTCTATGACAGCAAATGCAAAGTGCACTCATGGTTCTCATTGAAGCAGCCAGGCATTCTTATACTGAGCCCTATATGTACAAGTTATCCACCCGTTGCACTCTTAGTAATTCAGACTAGCTTGTGTGCCAAAACTCAGATGACCTCTCAGCACAGAATTACTTTTTTTCCTTTAAAACCCAGGACCTCTAGGCCTTAACTAATTGGAGGAATACCTTTGATTCCTGGTGACCAAAAGGAGATGTCTTATCCCAAGGTGGTATTTATTTGGCGGGTCCAAGTCTTCAGTAAGGAGTGTGTTTCTCCAGAGACCCTTTTCATGAAGGAGGTTGGGTAGAATGTGAGCCCCCACTTATCCCAAACCCCAAAATAAACTACTGGATGTCACTTGGTCTGCCACCATTTGATACAGCTTATTAATATAGGTTGGGGCATTTTGTCTTTTTTTTTTCCCTTTAGTCTAACCTTTTAAGGGCATTTATTGGATATTTTCTTATCATTCTCTTTTTCCCTTTACTGATTTAGAAGTTGCATACACTATTTCAGTTATTGGGTTTTTCTTTTTAATGTTTATCCTACCAATGTTAACAAAAATATCCAGAGCTAGAATCAGTCAGACCTTTTCTCTCAAACAATACAAGGATCTTATAACATTTTTTTGGTCCTAGTTTTATTGAGTTTATTCACTCATTTAAAGTGTGGAATTTAAAGTTTTTTAAATATATTCACAGAATTGTGCAGCCATCACAATTAACTTTTAGTACATTTTTATCAACCCCTAAAGGAAACTATACTATTTAGCTATCATCTTTCTGTCTGCTTACATCCACCGCTCCTTCCACCCCCAATCCTAAGTAACAGCTGATCTAATATCTATCTCTATAGATTGGTCTGTTCTGGACATTTCACATTAATGAAATCAGAAAATATTTATTTGTCCTTCTGTTTCTGACTTCTTTCACTTAGCATAATGTTTTGAGATTCATCCATGTTGTAGCATCTATTAATATGCCATTTCTTTATATTGGCTAATAAAATTCAATTGTATGATATACAGTACTTTTTAAAATCCATTTACCTGTTGATAGACATTTGGATTGTTTCTACTTTATAGCTGCTTTGAATAATGCTGCTATGAAAATTCATATATAACTTTGTGTAGACATTTTTTTGATAGGTTTTTTTTTGTTGTTTTTTTACTCTTGAGTATATCCTTTGGAGTATGTATGCTATGAAATAGGGTTACTACTTTATTCTTTGCTTGTGGACCTTTTAATATTTAAGCTCTATTCATTACCCTCAACTTATGTGCTTATATTGTCATGTATTTTAATTCTGTATTATTTTAACTTTTCTTTTAAAATAAGACATTATGTAATGTAAAAAAGTTCATTCAGATTTACCTACATAATTACCACTTTGTTTACTTGCTATTTTTTATTGCATCTCAGGCCTTCCATTTGACACTGCTTTGCCTTTGCTGGAATTTTATCTTTAAGAATTATCTTTAGAGATGATCTATCAAAGACAAACTCTTCGGGTTTTTGGTTTTTTTTTTGCCTAAAAATGTTTGTTTTCCTTGTTCATTCTTGAAACATGGGCTATAAAAATCTTGGTTCATAATTATATTTCTCCCAGCATAATGAAGATGTAATTTTACTATATTCTGTCTTCCAGCATTGCCTTGAAAAGTTATTGGTCAGTCCTAACTTTCACTTCTTGGAAAGTAAATCTCTTCTTTCTGATTGGTTTTAAGATTTTCAGTCTTTGGTGTTCTGCAGTTTTAGTAGGATTTGTTTCAATGTTGATTTTTTTTGGCTTATTCTGTTTGAGGGTCTTTGAACTTTTTGAATCTGTGAATACATGTTCATCAGGTTTCTGAACATCGTTAGTTATTTTGCCTTCAACTATTGCATCTATCTCCTCTTTTCTTCTTCTAGGACTACATATAGAATTATGTTAGCTCCTCTTACTCTGTCCTCCACATCTCTTAATCTTTTTTGTTCCTATTTTCTTTTTTTTAAATTTTTTAATTTTTTATATATTTTTTATTAGTTGGAGGCTAATTACTTCACAACATTTCAGTGGGTTTTGTCATACATTGATATGAGTCAGCCATAGATTTACACGTATTCCCCATCCCGATCCCCCCTCCCACCTCCCTCTCCACCCGATTCCTCTGGGTCTTCCCAGTGCACCAGGCCCGAGCACTTGTCCCATGCATCCCACCTGGGCTGGTGATCTGTTTCACCATAGATAGTAACATGCTGTTCTTTTGAAATATCCCCACCCTCACGTTCTCCCACAGAGTTCAAAAGTCTGTTCTTGTATTTCTGTGTCTCTTTTTCTGTTTTGCATATAGGGTTATCGTTACCATCTTTTCTAAATTCCATATATAAGTGTTAGTATGCTGTAATGTTCTTTATCTTTCTGGCTTACTTCACTCTGTATAAGGGGCTCCAGTTTCATCCATCTCATTAGGACTGATTCAAATGAATTCTTTTTAACGGCTGAGTAATATTCCATGGTGTATATGTACCACAGCTTCCTTATCCATTCATCTGCTGATGGGCATCTAGGTTGCTTCCATGTCCTGGCTATTATAAACAGTGCTGCGATGAACATTTGTTCCTATTTTCTACTTCTTTGTCTTAGTTGCATTTTGGACAACTTCTTCAGCTTTGTATTTCACTTATCTCTTTAGCTGTCTAATCAGCAACTAAACATATAAATTAAAACTATCAAGAGTTTTTAATTTCAATTTTCCTTCTTCCAAATATACTAAACATAGTCTGTAACTATTCTGAGGTCTTTAAAGCTCTGTTTTTACTGGTTCTTGACTTCTTTAGGTTTTGTTTTAAATATTACTGTTGTTTATTATTGTTCTTTATTGTACGTTACTTATTTTTTTTTCAAAATTTTTGGGGTTTATTTTTTTTTTTTTTGAGTCCTGGATTTCTCTAGAGAAGATTTGTCTTTGTTCTTATCAGGTGCTTGAGGGCTACCAGTCTGGAATCATGCTAAATAAAACTCTCAACCTAGCAGTTTTAGATTACCCAAGTTGTATAAATTTAGGTTGTAAACCCATGTGAAGGCTGCCTTGTGGTTCCAAGATTTTAGTGGAACTAACTAGTTTCTTCCCCTATTACTCCAGCTCATCATTAAGATTTGAGACTGAATTTTCCTTACCATTAGGGGTGGAGTGATTTGTATTTCCAATATACTTTTGCACTGAAGTGTGGCGTTTTGGGATCCTTTTAAGTACTAACTAGCATTTGTTATTACCAGAAGTGAAAGTTTGGGTCTTGTTTTCCGACTCTCTTATGTCTGTGTCCTTCCTGTTGGGACAGTCAGGAGGATGCTCTCATTCTATTCATTGATTTGGCCATCTTTCTGTTTTCAGTATTCCCCTGAAATATCTCTATGTAAGTTGATATATACCTACTATATGTCTGTTTACTATTGTCCTGAGTTGTATGAGGTATCTGATAGCTATTTAACCCATCATGTTGCTAACAAAATATTAATATCAGTGGCCATGAGGCCTTGGGGCACTGATTTAAACCATCTTTTGAGCCTTTCTAAACCCTAGAAATCAGCATTTGGAATGAGGAAGGCATAAGTGCATGAAGGCAGGAACCATTTATGTCCTGATATAAGAGTTGATACACAGTAGATACTTAATATGTATTTGTTGATTGACTGAATGAATGAATTCATTCATGTCTAGGGGATCATGGAGATAGATTCCAGTGTTGATTAGTTCCCATGGCAATGTAATTAGAACATTCCAGTTCTGGGCTCAGATGGTGGGGTTGGAAGAGAAAGGATACTGTTTCAGTAGCGAGTGATCAAACCAGCATGGATTTGAGTCATTTGTAAATGAAGGACTTCCTCTGTACTGTAAAGGGCCTCAGCACACATCAGAGTAATGTAGGTCAGTAGGAGAGAACATGGACTCTGGAGTCAGATTGTCTGGCTTAAATCTAGGCTCTTTTAAGTAACCTTGGGCCAATTACTTAATCTCTCTGTATCTTAATTCCTTCATGCAAAAAAGGGGGATTATAGCTCTTATCTTATAGAGTTGTTGTGTTAGTTAATACAAGTACTTAGGACAATGTCTAGCAGAGAAGTCCTGTGTACCCGCCATTATTAATGATGATTACTGTTATCTTTATTGTTGTTTTGAACACTAGTCACATCATTATCCTTATCAGTACATTCTCCTGGGAACTGCCTGTCATTTCTGGGAGAAAATATTGTAAATTCACACCTGTCATTTAGACTTTTGGAGGATAACCTACTGTAGTATTTCTTTTAAGAGTAAGTTAAGCACCTGTATCCAGATTACCTTCGAGATCCTCACTGAAATGTGAAATGTTGGGCTCCATCCCAGTGGGTCAAAAAGATTCTTTCTCTAAAAATGTGTGATGAAAATAAATATTCTGCACATCCTTTGTGTGTCAGATTAGCCAGGAGCTACTAGTTTATTACTCTCCAGTGCTCATAGAAAACCTGGAAGCAGTCTCAGAGCCTGGGAAGAGATTGAGAACGGGAGAATTAAACAGGAGACAAGTAGAAAGAGAAGTGAGCAGAGTCTACTCATGTCAGGAGGTGGTCTAGTGCCATCTCTTGGCCTCTTCTCAAGGTCCATGCCTCAAGGGGACATGTGACATTTGCCTTCCCTTGCTTTAGAGATTCCTGGCCCTGACTCCAGCTTGTAGCAGAGGTGATGGGCCTTGTCAGGGGAACATGTTGGAAGCAACAAGGTCAGGAAGCCTGCCTTACAAATGGCTGCCTGGCCCACTGGTTGCCTTCAAGCAAGGGCCCCCAAGGAGTAGAAGGTTAACCAAACACTATGGTTGTTTGGTTGAGGGCAGTGAGTACTGGGTACCGAGTGTCCAGCTGTTTTACTGGGCTAAGAGCCAAATGGGCTAAGAGCCAAATCTCAGATGTGTTTGTCCCTTCCTTTGCTCTAGTGCTAGTCTGGGGTTGGCCTTATTTCAAGCCTTCTGATGTTTGAGTCATTCGAAGGCACTAAATTGAGCCGGATGGCATCACAAGAGTGCTGGGGCTGATGAGGGACTGGAAGTTTAGCACCTTTGCTCTCGGCCCTCCCACTCTACATGGCTTACATTTTCTGTATGGAATCTGTAACCCAAGGTGGAGGAGAATGAGGCCTTGTTCCTGTCAGTGGTGCTAAAGGCCCTCTTGGGACCCCTTGTCACATACCCTGAGCAGGAAGGCCAGCCCTGGCACATTCATTCTGCAGTTGTGGCTTGGCCTCTGTATACAAGCTGACTGTCTTTTGACTTGCAGCTGCCCTGGTTCCTTTGTAGACCTTTTGAACAATCTCTGTCATTAGCCTTTCTGCAGAGTTCTTTGGAGAGAGCTGTGCAAATATTTACTTTCCATCCTTGAGTAGAAAGTCAAATGACACATTCAGGGCTGGACTTCTAAGTCCTGAAGTACCTTCTTGTGTACTCAGTGCTACACTCCTTCTTCCACATGAAATGCGAGCTCTGGCTCAGTCTAAAGAAGTAGTAAATATGGATTTGGGGACTTCGGAGCCCTCTGGGGTCTTGGATGGCTAGTGCCTGTATCATGGTAGCTAGGTGTTGGGTCAGGTCTTCTGGCTTCATAGTAGACCCTATTTTTTTTTTTTCTATCAGGGGAACAGCCTAGTATAGACAACAGACAACAGTGGTTAAGATCATGCATTCTGGAGCCAAGTTGCCTGGGTTCACATTCTGGTTCAGCCTTGAGACCTTGGACAAGTCATTTAATGAAACCCCTATCCTTTTTCTTTTTAGACAGAGCTTTGTAAATAAATCATATTTATAATTCTCGAGTCATAACAAATTTCAACATTGGTCTATACATGACATGCTTTAATTTTATTCATAAGTATGTTTATTTATTCATGGGTAATTTTATAAACAACTGTGAAACCAACCCAAGAACTTTGTTGTTGTTGTTCGATCACTCAGTCATGTCCAGCTCTTTGCAACCCCATGGACTGCAGTATGCCACGCTTCCCTGTCCGTCACCATCTTCCAGCGTTTTCTCAAACTCATGTCCATTGAGTTGGTGATGCCATCCAACCATCTCATCCTCAGTTGTCCCCTTCTCCTCCTGCCTTCAATCTTTCCCAGCATCAGGGTCTTTTCTAATGAGTTGGCTCTTTGCATCAGGTGACCGGGAACTTCAGCTTCAGCATCAGTCCTTCCAATGAATATTCAGGGCTGATTTCCTTTAGGATTGATTGGTTTGATCTCCTTGCAGTCCAAGGGACTTTCAAGAGTCTTTTCCAGCATGACAGTTCGAAAGTGTCAATTCTTCAATGCTTAGCCTTTTTTATGGTCCACATCAGACCTTGAGTGTAAGATGGAATTCCACGTGCCTGGTAGGGCCATGGGTAGCTTGTCTGTACTGGGGGTGGGAATTGGATTACAAGGGAAGATAAAGTGAGAACAAGGAACTTGTGAGGGGGTCTACAACATATTCAGATACTCTAATGGAGCGGGTTCTTAAACACTAATCATCCATAATAGCTTAATGCAACCTGCAATAGAGAGATAAGACTATAACACAGAAGTTCTCCCCGCCTACTCCCCTGAGGTAATTGCTGCTAAGAGGTACATTACTCTTTTGACTTTTCCTTTTTTTTTTTTTTGACTTTTAAACTTTTAGCTACATGATTAATAAATGAATACATAAAAATCCAAAATGAATACATAAAAATCTAGATATACAAATATCTAGAATCCAAGTCTAAGTCTCCCCTTCCCTATGCCAACCTGTCCTCCCCAGTCCTGTTCCCCTGCTCAGTTTGGTAAATATCATCCCAGTCCTTTTTGTATTCATTGACAGACATCTGAAAGTATGAAGACTGGAACTTTACTGGCGGTCAGTGCAGGGATTAAGACTTCGCCTATCCAATGCACAGGGCTCAGATTTGATCCCTAGTCAGGAAGCCAAGATCCCACTTGCCTCACAGCCAAAAAAACCAAAACATAAAAAACAGAGACAGTATTGTAACAGATTTAATAAAGAGTTTTAAAATGGTCCATGTCAAAAAAAAATCATAAAAGTACAAAAACTAATCAGCCCCTTTTCTTCTACAAAAAGGATTGTGCTTTGTTCAATACATTTGCTCAGTTTTGCCTGTAAATGGTTGTACCTCCTTTTTTTGTAAGTGGTTGCAGAGTTAGTCTTCCAGAGTATTTCTTTTTTTGATGACTCTTCTACCAGTGGACATTCAGTTAGCTTTTCTGTTATTAGATACTTCTTGTTATTACAAGTAATGTTGCAGTGAACATCTTTATGTATACAGCTTTGTTCATATATGCAAGTATTTGTTACTTTGCCATATGAGTTCATATAGATTTACCTTCTTTAAATTTACTTACTTTTAAAAATTTTACCAACTTTTTATTATAAAAATTTAAACACATCCTGAGGAGTTGAAACAGAAAAGTATAATGAACAACTATATACCCTCAAGCTAGATTCGACAGTTGCCAGTTTTCCTTATTCACTGCCTCTGTTTTTCTGTTTATGTTTGCTGAATCATTTCCCCCCAGATTGTGGACATTTTGACACTTCAGTTCTAAATTCTTCAACCTGCAGCTCTCGAGGAAAAAGACATTCTCTTGTATATCCACAATACCATAATCACACTCAACAAAATTATCAGCAGATCTGTAATACTGCTTTATCTAATAATCTTGTTTATATTGAAATTTCCCCAACTCATTCCAAGGATGTCTTTTTTTACTTTTCTTTTTAAAATCAGGATCAAGTCGACTTTCATGTTTGGTTTTGATTGTATATCTTATCAGGTTTTGTTAATTTTACTTTTTGAAAATCTAGGGACAGTCCCCCCACCACCACCCTCTCCTTCATAACATTGACATTTTGATGAGTCTGGGCCAGTCATTTTGCAGAATGTCCCAGATTTGGATTTGTCTGAGTGTTTGTCAGGGCACCTTGTTGTTTTTCATGGCAGCATGGTATTCTGTTCTGTGAATGCATTGTAGTTGATTTTAGGTTGTGGGCATTCCTTTTGTGGCTCCTCTAACAAATGGTATATAGTCCCAAGGAATTTGCAACACCAGGAGCCACAGTCGAAGTCTGTGGTCAGTTAATGAAGATAAAGTGTTCCAAAGCCCAGCTCGGTTGGCTGGAACATTGCCAAAGGCTGCAGCCTTTTCCCTTGAAGGGAGACTATTGTTTTAGTCTGTTCAGGCTCCTGTAAGAAAATGCCATGAACTGTGTGGCTTCTAAACCTCAGAAATTTCTCACAGTTCTGGAGGCTGGAAATCTGAGATCCAGGTACCAGCAGGGTCAAGTGGGGACCCCCTTCTGGGTCACAGGGTGGGAGGGGTAAGGGAGCTCTCGGCCTCTGATTTCATCATGACGTAATCTCCTCCTAAAGGCTCCACCTCCTCATACCATCCCATCGGACATGAATTTGAGGGAGACACAGGCACTCAGACCATACAGTGATCCGATTTGATCCCCTGATTTCTTTGGCGAGGCTGCAGTCTGGGGCTGAGTTGAGAGCAGGGTCCTCTCTTTGTAATCACCCATCCTCAGTCTGCACTTTATCCGCAGCCATGGATCCTTTGGTAACACAAGTCCCCAGCCGGGTAATGGGACCCCCTTGGTCATGAGCCGCCTCCACTCCCAGCATGTCCTTCCCTCTTACAGCTGTTCTCGCTTTAACTTGTCCTTCCCTCCTCATCTCCATGTGTTCTGGGTCCCAGCCCTCCTGCCCACTTCCAGTACCTGTCACCCATCCAGTGCTTCCTGCCCTTCTTGCTTCCTCATCTTCCATCTCCCCACTGGCTCCTTCCCTTCATCTGTAACTATGTTCAGGTCTCTCCCAATTCTATTGATACTCCCCTGGAGTTACGACTTCCATTTCTTGCCACCCATTCACTCTTGAAAGAATACCATGGACCAGGGGTCTATAGAGTGGGCTGCATAAGGTATTGTATTGGGGTGTGTAAAGAGAATATCAGCATTTCTATTGCCTTTTAGAATTTCATCCTTTTTTGTGTTTGCATTTTATATACGTGTATATCATTTGCCTTTCAATTCTCCTCATCTTCTCCAGCCTCCATGAGATCCAGACCCCACATTCGCACTGATTAATGAGCATTTCCGCCAGGTTTTCCTACTGGGTTCACAAATTCAGCCTGGTCTCACTTTGTTTTCTTCTGCCTCTCCTCCTCCAACCTGCTTCCTTGATTGTAGTCCCCAACTTAGAGAGAAGCCCCGACATCCCACCAGCCACCTAGGCCATCAGCCTGGGAGTTCTCTTTCACCTCTCCTCTTACTCTGGTGTACCCGCATCCATATCAGTTACTTAGTTCTGGTGATTCAACTTCCTTACCTTCTCTCAAACCTTCCCATCCAATGTTCTCTTGCTGTCTCTGCCTCCAAGTTTGATTTTTTTTTTAATATTTATTTAGTTGTCTGCATTGGGTCCTATTTACGCCATGTGCGATCTTCACTGCAGCACCCAAACTCTCTAATTGTGGCATGTGGGCTTCAGCAGTTGTGGCGCATGGGCTTAGTCGCTCCGAGGTAGGTGGGATCTTAGTTCCCCCATCACGGATAGAACCCATGTCCCCTGCATTGCACAGCAGATTCTTAACCACTGGACCACCAGGCAAGTCCCTCAAACTTCATTTCAACATTGCTATCGCCAGCTGCTGACTGGTCTCCCTGCCTCTACCAGTATCCCTTGCACATTGTACAGGACCGTCCCTTACTTTTCAAGAAAAAAATCAGACCAAATCCAATGCTTAATCTACAGTTCCCTCCATGCTCTTCTGCTGTGCTGACCTTATCCGTTTGTCTGTGAGCTTTCTCAACTACACTGTGAGCTCTTGTAGGACAGGGACTGTGTCTTCATCATGGCTGCATACCCAGAACTGGGCACATTACCTGCCACCTTGGAGTGTCTCAGTAAATGGTTGGCTTTTTTTTCAATTGGTTGGCTGAGTGTTAAGAATGGGACTGTCATGGGTGAGGAGAGCAGTGTTGAAATTTCTTTGAGAAATCAAGACATCTCCAGGAGAAAGTCTCTTAAAGATGGGCCAAAAAATGGATTGAGCTGGCAAGCTAAAGTTATCCTAGCAGTCATCTGATGAAATAGTGATTTGTGCCCAGGTTGGTCACCATCTCTTGCTGGAGGCTCTTGCCAGGGTGGAATAATGGGATGAAATGAGCTCCAACTTTTGACCCAGAGAGACCTGGCATTAGTCTTGTGAGCCGGAGTTGAGATCCTGGCTTCACCACTCACTGGCTGCATTGATGTTGAAGAGGAGGATGGTAACAACAGCTAGCATTTATTGAGTCTATATATATCATATTCTAGCACTGGACCAGGAGCTCTCCATGCGTTATTTCACCAAATTTTATCACAACTTGATGAGGTAGGTACTATTGTCATTCCTGCTTTACAAGATTGTGATTGGCCCAAAGGTGCATAGCAACTAAGTGATGGAGCTAGAATTTCAGTCTTTTTTAAAAACATATTTTTATTTTGGCTCTGTCAGATCTTAGTTGTGGCATGTAGGATCTTTCATTGTGGCATGTGGGATCTAGTTCCCTGAGCAGGGACTGAACCCAGGCCCCCTGCATTTGGAACATGGAGTCAGCCTCCGGCCACCAGGGAAGTCCTAGAATTTCAGTCTTAATAGCCTGACTCTAGGCTGGAAATACTCATTTGGGAGTCATCAGTAAATAGATAAGTGTTTAGAGCCAGGAGCCTGGATAATGTTATCCAGTGAGTGAGAGTAGGGAGGAAAAAGGAGCCAAGGATGTGGTTCTGGGCGCCTTCAATATGTAGAGGAATTAGGAACATAGAGGTCATTGGTAACCTCAATCAAAGCAATTTCAGGGGAGTGGTGGGTGTGAAACTGTGATTGGAGATGGAAGGATAATTCAGAGGAGGGGAAATGATGGCAGTGAGGAGACACAAGCCATTTGAGGAGTTTTGCTATCGAGGGAAGCAGAGATATGGGGGTGACAGCTGGAGGAGGCAATGGGATCAAGTTTTTGTCTTTAGTTGGAAGATTTTATAGCTTGTTTGTTTTCTGATGGGAATGATCGAGTGAAAACGGGGACAATTGCTGGTGTGTCCTTGAGTAGGTGAGAGGGGAAAGGATCTAGTGTGGGAACCCGGGACTAGCCTTAGCCGGTAGCATGGCTGGTTCCTGCAAGGCAGCGGCAGAGGAGGTGGTGATGGGATGGTATAGGGAGGAGGGTGATGTGAAGCTGGGAGCTTGTTGATGTTCTCTTCCAGCTGCTCCCTTTTCCCCAGTGAAATAGAGAGCCATGCTGCTAGCTGAGAGGGAGGATGGGGAAAGGTTTGAGGAATGCAGAAGTTGTGAAAATAAGGGTAGGAATCATCCAGGAGAGATGAGAGTGCATGGACTTGGGAATGTAGTTGGATTACAAGGTTGCATTAAGGGCCCACTTAAAATTTGCAGTTATGAATTGTAAGAGTTAACAGCATAGCTTTACATTTTTTTCCAGCCATGCTTGCTTGCGTAGCAGAGGAACGTGAAGACAGAGAGTTCAGTTTAACCAGGAATATGTTTTTTTCAAGGCAAGTAGGGAAAAGGGTTTAGAACATATGGAAGGGAGTGATGGGCAAGTAAAGAGGTGAGGACATAAGCTTGTGAGGGCCAATAAAACAGCGGTAGGGTCAGTAGAGGTAGGTCCCAGTGAGGCTGGAGGATGTGAAGGGGCGTGGAATGAGCTGGGTAGACTGGTGGTGTTGGTTGGAGAGTGGAGTGCATGACGGAGTTTACAGAAGGGCTGCAGGTGTTGGTAGTGGTGGGTGTGACCATGGGAATAAACGGCTGAGGTGAAAACTTGAGGGGAATGGAGGTCAAAGCATTAGAGACTGGTGTTTGCTAAATATTGAAAACACAGAAATTTTGACAAAGGCAGGTTGGAAAGCAGTAAGAAGAAGGGTCCGTAGGATGAGTACAACAAGAACAGTAGAGGGTGGGAGAGTCTGATGACATGAGGTTCATATCCAGGGAGTGGGTTAGGAAGAAGGTAGAGAGAATGTTCTGGGAGCAGACAGGAGTCCTCTTGGCTCAGGGTTACAAGGCGACATGGGAGGGAAAGCACCCACCACTTGAGGGGGCTGTAGAGATAGCCATGTTCTCAGAGAGGGGGCCAGGTTTTCATCAAAGTAAGAAGGTGAAGGAACTCACTGCTCAGAGAAGAGTTTGAAGATAGAGGGGCTTTGCAAATGATAGTTAGTGGGTTCCAGAGGATAGAGGGGAGGGATTTCAAGCACTGGGGAATGGTGGAAGGTGGTCTTGGATTTGAGAATTTGTAGAAAGCCATGTGGGGATTAGAGTTCATGCATTGGCTGGTGACCTGGGAGTGCTGGGCTTCTTATGGTGGCAAAAGTAACCAGGGACATAGGGCACAGTGGGACAGGCTGTAGGGCACACGGGGGCAGGTCGTCTCCACAGCAGAGTGTGGGTATGTGGCTGTCAGGGTAGCAGGTCGGGAGGAAGGAGGCCCCAGATCTCTCCATGTATGGAGCCCACACACTTCATGTTTCAGGCAATTTGACTCCAGAAGCCTGGAGAACTTTACCTGTCTGCTCTTTAAATTCTTAAAAAAAAAAGGGGGGGGAAAAGCGTTGACTTGGACATGAGAAGGACGTTATAACCTATGTAGCTGAAAATGTTTTTATTGCCTTTGGCTTTCAACTGCAATGATGTAGGACATTTTGTCTAAAGCCCTGGGAATCCCCCAGCTGAAAAGGAGCCCAGATATGTACATTAGAGTGGAGCTCCAGATGTCCATTCTGGAGGGCAGAGATGAATTAGCCAAGTAGAACTTCTGGGGGAAGTATGACGTTTTAGAGACAGTGTTTATCAAATGGGGAAAACAGAAAGGGGAGACTCCATGACAGAGTTCCGGGGCTCAGGTTCAGTGCTCTGTAAAGCAAGCTGCCTTTTTTCTGCTCCATTGCTGTATGTCCTTTATCCCCATCACTGCCCTGCCTCTTCTTCTTTGGATGTTATTTAACTTCTCTGTGCCTTAATTTCCATATCTGTCTAACGGGGATGACCATAGTCCCTGCTTCACAGGAACCTTACAATAATTAAGTGAGATAACACACGTTAAGCATTTAACACAGGGCATGGCACACAAGTACTTTCTAAATATTCTCTGTTATTAAAGGACCACTAGTAGCTAGCTTCCTGCTTGTCTTCAGCTCTCTTCTTCCTGCCACTTTATGGTTTTCTTGTGTTGCTCTCCTTCTCTTTCATCCCCTTCTGTTCCTCTCCCTGGCCTTGGCTGTCAGTGGTGCCCACACCTAGTTGAACACTCTCTGTGGCCTTCTGAGGTAGAGAACTCTTGGAATAGGAGGAGAAGCAGGCAGGAAAGACACTATTGATGGGGGCAGTCTCCTGGCCAGCCCAGCTGAGATCTGTGACTGACATGTCTCCAGAGCTCCAGTGGGAGCTGGGAGGTCTGTTTTGGAGGCCAAGCTTGGCCACTGTGTGATGTGGGGCCTGTTGCCACATGGGGCGGAGCAGGCCATGAGGGTGGGGATCCTGTGAACAGGGAGGGACTGGGCCTAGTCCCCAGGTGAAGGACAGTTGCTGATCCTGCTGTTCCTAATGTGCTTCTGTTACCTCTCCACTTGTTACCAGGGTCTCCTTTCCACTGCGCACCCCCCTTGTCCCTGCACATCTCCCTTGCACTGCACATGTCCCAGGTGTTAGCATTTTTGTGGGAGGGAAGGAGCAGGGCATGGGGTAGCAGAGTCTACAAGCTAAGACTGGAGACTTAGAGCCGGCCCACCTGGGTTTGAATCTGGGCTGCGTCACCAAATAGTCTTGTGCCCTTGAGTAAGTTCTCTTAACTTCTCTGTGCCTGTTTCTCATCTCTAAAATGAAGTTAATGGGAGCAGCAGGTGAATTAATAGGTGAACTGATAGTGAACAAATTGCTTAATGGTTCCTGGCACACAATAGGGACTCTACAAATGTTTGTTCTAGTAAAATCTTTTGAAAATTTATTTTCACAACACTCTCATTTCAGTTTTACCAGTGCCAGAAGTGGGGTAGAGAGGTTAAGTGACTTGCCCAAGGCCATGGAGCTATTAAGCAGCAGAATCAAATCGAGAACAGGGCTTTGACGGACTCCAGAGTCTGTGCTTAGGGCCGCAGCGCTGACCTGCCTCCCTGGACGTACAGGTGGGGAGTCTGCTTTCCAGAAGGAGTGTGAGGGAGGGGAAGTCAGAGGGCCCCGTGAGTCCAGGTGGGTAAATAATGCTTGAGTCTGGGAGTTAAGCAGGGGTACTGCCTGGAGACCTGGCTGGGACCAGGAGCTGCCGGCCCTCTGCCCGGTTTTCTGCTCCCTGCGGTGGGCGAGCAGCCTGTGGTCCCAGACCCCATTTCAGGAAGACCTCTAGCCCCTTAGATACCTAAAGATTTGGCTTAGCAGCCAGAGAGTCGATCCTTCCTGAAACTTTTGCCTGCTTTCTGTGGGACCACAGTCAAGTCAGTTAATTTATTCATAGTAGGGTGATCCCAGACCACATTGCTCTGAGGGTCCCCCGTGGACCTCTCAGGCCTCCAAAGTTAGCTCCTGCTGGTGGTGCTCACTCACTGTGAAACCCCACGACCCCATTCTGCAGACCCACTGGGAACCTTGTTTCTTTTCTTGGGATTTTACATTTCCTTCTGTGAGTAATCATCTGGGTCCGTGGGAAATTTTCCTTCTGCGTGGGTTTTATTTTCAGTAGCCAGAGCCAGGGTCCACAGTACTCCCAGCTCCCATTCTGGGAGCTCTGCCATCTTTTGGTTTCACTCCTTGGCACAAGGCCTTGGGTTCCTGGGCGTGGGGAGCCCAGAACTGGGTCCTCTCATGAGCTCACAGGCTTGGTTCTGTGCTCGCTTGTAGGGAGGCAGCTGATCATTGCACTGGGTATCATTGTTTCCTTGGGCTTCCCCTTGGTGGGGGGGTGTGTGTATCTGTGTGTGTCTGTGTGTGGGGCTGTGTAAGCCCTGGAGGCCATGCCTCTCGCCAGCGGCTGCAGTTCTTTTCCCGGAATTGAGTTAGCTGCCCAGTTGTTTCCCCTCTCCGCCCGCTGCCAAGCGCTGAAGCACGGTGCCTGTGCCAGGCTGAAAGCACACTCCACTTTGGTAATTTAGAGCTTCCATTTTGAGTGAAATGGGAAGCAGGAGTGAATGAATGAGCGTGTTGGTTGGAAGGAGGGTGGGGATACTCTTTTTTGGCAAGCCATGCCAGAATTGGCCCAGCTGCTTAGTCTTTGCCCAAAATTAGGGCTAACCCTGGACTGACCCCAAGTATCCAGTGGAGAAACTCTTTATTCTTGGATCGAGACTTAACCAGACTTGGCAATCAGTACCTTTAAATCTGGAAACTGGGAATAATAAATCCTACCCTGTATGTTCTTCGTGTTCAATGAGACATAAACTTTTAAGTAGTCCACCAGCTACTCAGTAGGAGCAGGAAGTGATGTAAGGCTGTGTTTCTTCAAGTATATTCTGCAGAACACTAAGTGCTTTTTTTTTTTTTTTTAAACAAATGCACTGGCTAAACAAGTTTAGGATATGCCAAATAAACAATGTTAAGCAATCTTCTTACTTGTAGGTCCTTAATCTACCACTAACCTACATGGTGAATTTCCAAGGGAGGAGGAGATAGATTGTATTTAACCTTTCTTAAATTTTTAACCACACTGTCTGAGTGGAGCATTTTTTAAGTACTATCTCTACAAAATGCACTTTGGAAGACCGGCCTAGGTCATAGGTATAGTCATTTCATTCTTTCTTCTCTAATTGTGAAGGGAGTTGAACTGGTTGTGTGTGGGGTTGCTAAGCTGTGGGTCCTTGAGAGGTCAGGCATTCAACTCGAGAATCTCTTAGAATGAGTGCTTCCTGCTCTGAAACACCTCTCCCTCCTGTCCTTACAGCTCCCCTTTGAATTGGAGATTTACTACATTCAGCATGTTATGCTCTACGTGGTGCCCATCTACCTGCTTTGGAAAGGAGGTAAGGCCAGCAAACCCCATCCCTGTGCCAGCTCCACACCTACCTTCTCTTCTTCTGTTTGGGGGGGGAGTCACAACCTCTTGGGTGTCTTATCAGAAACCTGAGGTGCTCCCTGACTGAGTCTCTGCAGCATGTTTCATGCCAGACACCAGGCAGTGGGAAAATGGGCATGGATGAGGCCTGCAAAGAGCCTGGTGGTTTCTCATCCTTTGTGTGCATGAGTTCAGGGCCACAGACAGCCCGTCCCAGGGCTGAGGCCTCAGGCTGTTTGTCCATGGTGGCCTTGGGTTTGCATGGACAGAGTTTACCCACACTCTGTCACTCACTTCTGCTCTTGCCTTCTCCCTGCCTCAGTGTGCAGCAGAGGGTAGAGGGACCTTGTGCTTTTGCTCATTATATCTATCCTCTCTGAACCAGAAAAGATACTGAAAGGGGCAAGATGTCCAGGAACTTGGGATTATGGGATTAAGGGAAAAGGCTGGTGAAGGAGCAGCGACCTTCATGTAAAACAGAGCATGGAAACCTTCATTTGATCAAAGAGAGACACCACCAACCTGGTCGAGAGGCTGATCTGTTTGTGACCTCACAATGACCCTTAAATAACCCCCTCCTTCTGTTCGGTAGTAGACAAAAGGAAAGGGGAGTTCACTCATTCTACACTAGTTGTAAGACACCCGCCCCCCCTTCTTAATGTTCTGACCTTCCCGAAAGGCCCCATGCCTGAAAGTCAACCTCTTTTAGTCTGAGCCACCAGCCTCTCTATCTTGGTTCCTGGGACTTTGCTGGGAGACTAACCTCACCCAGGGCAGCAGGGGTTTCATTTCTATCACATTAAAAATTCCATGAAGCCACATGGACCCTAAAGCCTGTTGGGAGATGGTTTGGAAGTTGTGCTTCCTCTAACTTAGAAATTCTAGCAAATTTTTAAGAACTCCCAGCACGAGGGAGCCTTAAGGACCCATCAACTGGGGGTCATGTAGGAGGATGGAAACTTGCTCTCCCTGCTTTCTGTCAATTAGGAGTCTTCTGGCTCTATTCTTTGAGGCTGTTTTTACCTGTGCTGCCACATGGGGGCTCACATTGTCAAAGAGCACTTCTTTTTAATTTGCTCTAAACACACCCTTTTTCCTGACTGAGCTTTAAGAGAAGTCTGACTTTCCATATCCAGGTGACCTATGCCATTTCTCAGGAAAGAGCTTCCTAATAATATGTAAGTCTCAGAGATACAGTCATTCAGAAGGGAACCAGACAGGAAGTTGTCCCAGGCCTCCAGACCCCCACTGCTCATGGTTCCTGAGGTGTGGGATGCAAGTTCTGACCAAATGTGCATGGATATTAGTTAAAATTATTTGTATTCTGAGGCATTATAAAAGTCTGTTGGTTGGCTGAGTCAGAGTGGTCTGATAGCAGCCTTTACCTTCCCCACCTCTTCAAAAAATCCCATCTGGGAAGTTATACTTTCTAGAAGTGGCTGACTCCACTGCAGCCTTCTATTGAATCTATAGCTGCACTGTTTGGGGGAACCAAGCTAAGAAAGGGATTCAAATTTATACATACACACTCTGTTAGATCCAATTTGTGCATACACACACTGTCCCTGAGTCTTTCCCTTCTCCTCTGGTGCCTGGCCTTGAAAAGAGGCTGTAATAATAGTAACAGTAATAACAACCACAGTATAACCATCAATGCCTACTTTTCATTGAGTGTTTTCTGTGTGCAGGGTGCTGTGCTAGGCATGTTTTGTGTAAAACATAAAAGCAATGTATATATCTTTGTTAGAAAATAGTTTGTTTATTTTTTTAGCCATAATGCTATTGCACACTTAATAGACTGCAGTATCAGTTCAGTTCAGTTGCTCAGTCATGTCTGACTCTTTGCGACCCCGTGGACTACAGCACGCCAGGCCTCCCTGGCCATCACCAATTCCCAGAGTTTACTCAAAGTCATATCTATTGAGTCGGTGATGCCGTCTACCCATCTCATCCTCTGTTGTCCCCTTCTCCTCCCGCCAAAATCTTTCCCGGCATCAGGGTCTTTTCCAGTGTGTCAGTTCTTCACATCAGGTGGCCAAAATATTGGAGTTTCAGCTTCAGCATCAGTCCTTCCAGTGAATATTCAGGACTGATTTACTTTAGGATGGACTGGTTGGATCTCCTTGCAGTCCAAGGGACTCTCAAGAGTCTTCTCCAACACCACAGTTCAAAAGCATCAAGTCTTCAGCACTCAGCTTTCTTTATAGTCCAACTCTCACATCCATACATGACTACTGGGAAAACCATAGCTTTGACTAGATGGACATTTGTTGGCAAAGTAATGTCTCTGCTTTTTAACATGCTGTCTAGGTTGGTCATAGCTTTTCTTCCAAGGAGCAAGTGTCTTTTAATTTCATGGCTGCAGTCACCATCTGCAGTGATTTTGGAGCCGCCCAAAATAAAGTCTATCACTGTTTCCATTGTTTCCCCATCTATTTGCCATGAAGTGATGGGACCAGATCTTAGTTTTCTGAATGTTGAGTTTTAAGCCAACTTTTTCACTCTTCTTTCACTTTGAACAAGAAGCTCTTTAGTTCTTCTTCAGTATAGTATAAACGTAACCTTGATATGTGCTGAGAAACCAAAAAATTCTTATACCTTGCCTTATGGCAATGGTCTTGAACCGAACCTGCAGTAACTCCAAGGTATGCCTGTGTTTGTTCAGCACCTACTGTGTGCAGAGGATTTGTGCCAGGGAATCAGAGACGAACCAGACAGGCCCAGTCCTTCCGCAAGGAGTGCCTGTCTGAGAGGACCGACACAACTGAGAGTATCGGGTTTCTGAAGTCTTTCTACCTTCCCTGCTTTACCATTTCTGGGTTCTTGGGCCCTCTCGGCTTCCTTTCTGGCTCTTTGCTGCCATCTGCTGTTCAGTTGGGGGAAATCATGAGCATTTGGGGAAAACATCTGGATTTCTTGATGTTTCACCTTCTGCGGAGCCTGATGTAGGCCTTGCAGAGTGAGCGTGGAACTGGAGTGAACAGGGGGAAGAGGATTTCCTGGAAACCAAAAAGCTGAGAGTTTGGGGCTTCTCTTCCCTAATAGAAGTCTTGTAATTTTCTAGAAATAATTGGTTCAGAAGTTTTTACCCAAGGCCAGATGAGCTCTCCTCTCCAGTACCCCCCATGCCAAGGAGCCCTGTGTCCCTGAAAGGCAAGGTCCTGCTTAATGGGAATCTCTCTCTCCTCATTGCTACAGCCATTTGGCACCTTCGTAGTAAACATGACCTCCCCTGTCCACACTGCTTTTTTCTTCCTCCTTCCTCCAGCCACACTCTTTGTTGCTGTTTTCTTTCCCGTCAGCTCTGAAACTGTGGAACTGCATGCTTTATAACCCCACCCTCAGCTCTTCACAAAACACAAAGTCCTCCCATCTCTTGCCTGAAACCCTCTAACTGAGGCTGTTGTCTCTGCTCAGCCCCATATGCCACCCATCTCACCACTGTCTCTTCCAGACCATTATTTTGTCTCTGCCTTATATGTGGGTACTTTTTTCTTTACCGTCCTCTTTACCTCTTTCTTTGATTACCACCATCATTCGAACCTCTTGGTCAGTTCCCCTGCATTCCTAGGTACCTCTGGCCCATGGCTCTCTCACTATTTTCAGTACAGCTCTAGCCAGCATCCTGAGAACCTTCCGGTGAAGACTGCTCATCCCACCCCCAGCTTCTCAATGTGTGAGCTTGTTAATTGTAGTGACTTCTGCGCCCCCTTCAGGACCTTGCTTTCCCCTAAAACTCTTCCGAGATCATAAGCGTTTATGTCCTTTTCTTTGACCCAAATCTGTGCTGCTTCCAACCTCCCCTTTTCTCCAAATCAGCTTGTACCACCATGACCAGTTACTGGAACTTTACCAGTTCCCGAGCATGTCTCACTCCCTTGTCCCTTGTACTCAGATTAGTGTCCAATCCCAGTGCCTACTGTTAGTCTCGTGAGAAAACTTCTCAAGGCTTTCAGATTTGGGCCAGTGAAATTCCGTGATCTCTATTATAATTGTGCTGTCAGCACCATCACTCACTCACTCTGTGTCTTTCACCAACGTCTCTGCACACTGCCCTCAGAAATCTTGTGACAAAGCTTTGCTTCCCTCCCCAAACTTCCTGTCCAGTCTATTCCAACTTCCAGTCCTTTCCACTCTCAGTAGATATTCTCGCAACAAATGACTGGGAAAATAAGAGATTTTCGGGCGGGAATTCCCTCAAACACTTCTCTCCACTCTACCCACACCCATCCTTATGTTCCTCCTTCTGATCTTGGAGGGAGTAGTGTTCCTCCTGCTCGTAGCCATGGCCGGTCACACCCTGTTGTCGTTCCATTGCATCCCGTCCACCTCCTGTGGAACCTCTATCCCTCAACTGGTCACTTGTTTATCAGTGCTTGGATTTTCAGTGCTTCACTACTGGCTTTTCAGGATACTAAAGTCTTCCCTAGTCTAAAAAACTTTAACTCCACACAACTATATCTTTTATACTCCCCTCACATCATAAAGTATTCCAAACAATATTTCCTAAATTTCAGTTCTTAGGACATAATATTTTTTTGCCTTGTCCATGCATTCACCTGTATTATTATGTATGTAATATTAAACCTATTGATTTTTTTCCTAAGATATATTTGCTTTTAAGAGAAGCTTGATACTCCGTGAAATCCTGGATTCAGTACACTGATTATCTATTTTAATACACCTTTTAAAATTTTATTTATTTATTTTTGGCTGTGGTGAGTCTTCACTTGCTGTGCCTGGGCTTTCGCTAGTTGCAGTATGCAGGCTTCGAACTGAGGTGGCTTCTCTTGTTGTGGAACACATTCTCTAGGGTGCACAGGCTTCAGTACTTGTAGCTATGGACTCTTGATTGCAGGCTCAGTAGTTGCAGCACATAGGCTTAGTTGCTCCACAGTGTGTGGAATCTTCCCAAACCAGGGATTGACACCATGTCCCCTGCATTGGCAGGTGGATTCTTAACCACTGGACCACCAGGAAAGTCCTATTTTAATACACTTTAAATAAATCACTTTTAAGTTAAAGAAATATTTGTCTATTTACCACTTGAAATCATGTCATAAATAGGACATAACTTTGAGTGACACTTGTTTACATCTGATGAGTCCTCCTCTCAGTTATTTTCATTCATCAGAACATTGCCATTAGACATCTACCTCACTGCCCACCTCTTTATGGAAACAGCTCTTCTAAAGATTTCCAACAACTAACTATGTGACCAAATGTGGTGACTGTCTGTCAGGCTTTATCCTGCCTGCACTCTTTGCTACACTGGATGTTGTTGACCATTCCCTTTTGGAATATTCTACTCTCAGGGGTTCCAGTATCTACCCCCCATTCCATCCCCATCTCACCATTCATGCCTTCCCAAGTCTCTTGCAGGAGTTCTCTTTCCTCTGTCCTCTCAGATGTTGATTTCCCCAGAGTTCTGTTCTGGGCTCACCTCTTGCTCTGCTAGTCCTGTTGTGGTCTCACGTGCTTACACAATTTAGCTACCAGCCCGTGCTGTGATGGACATGATGTTGCCCTCGGCAGCCCTTAATCTTAGGAGATTCCTTTTCATGTAGTTCACTCCAGCATTTCTTCCTGAATGTGTCAAGCACACCACAGCTTAGCCTACCTGCGTGCACTCATCTTCCCATCAGCCCTGCTTCTCTTCCTGTGGTTTTTGACAGATGGTACCACTCAGTCACTCCAGCTAGAACCTGGGAATCATCTCTACCCCTGCATCTGTTTCATCCATGCATCTAACACATATGTCTTCATCCATTTGGACTGCCACAAGCAAATACTACTGACTGGGTAGCTTACAAACAAGAGAAATTTATTGCTCACAGTTCTGGAGGCTGGGAAGTCTGAGATAAAGTCACCAGTGTGCTCACCTTCTTGTGAGGTCCCTTCTCCTGGTTCACAGCTGGCCCTTTCTTTTTGTGGCCTTACGTGGTGGATGGGATGAGGGATCCTTTTGGCGTGTCTTATAAAAGAAGGGGCCAGCTATGAACCAGGAAGAGGGGCCTCATAAGAAGGTGACTGTGCTGGTGACTTTTATCTCAGACTTCCCAGGCTCCGCCCTCATGGCCTAAGCACCTCCCAAAGGTCCCAGCCCCCAATACCTTCACGGGGGGTTGGAATTTTACCACATGAATTTTCGGTGGCACAGACATTCAAACCATAGCAGCATATTTATATGTGCCTTCTTTCTAACCAGGCTCTATGCTGGCCATTGGGATGCCCTGATGAGTGAAAATCAGGCCCCATCCCACCCCTTCCCTCATAGAATTCATAATGTTGTGGGAGGAGCCAGGTGTAAATTGAATAATTACACAAATGAATGTTTAGTTAGAATTGACCTTCGAACTCTGAAGGAAAGGGGCATGTTTTTACAAGAGCATATGGCAACCCACTCCGGTATTCTTGCTTGGAGAATCCCATGGACAGAGGAGCTTGGTGGGCTACAGTCCACAGGATCACAGAGTCAGACATGACTGAATGACTAAGCACACATGCATTGTACACCTGAAACTTGTATGATACTGTAAATCAACTTTTCTTTAATAAAAGAAATAAAAGGTTACCTGACCCTTTTCAGTCCACCTTTCCAAAGCCCCTCCGTGACAGGCGCCAGACTGTTTCAAGCTCTTCACGTAACATTAACCCATTGAATCCCCACCACAGTCCTTCAGGTAGGTGTTACTGTTACCTCTGTTTTGCAGATGAGGAAACTGGTATTCAGATAGTAAGTAGCCAACCCAGGATTTGAACTCAACTTGCGTGGCTTTTAGACACAAGACTACAACACTCTAATTTATTTATTCCATCTCCTCTTGGTAGACATTTAGTTTGTTTCTAGCCTCTTGCTAATATAAATAACACTGTGCCGAATGACCTTGAACCTCTAATACCATTTTCCAGGTATGCAAGGGTATCTAAAGGATAAATCCCCCTAAGTGGAACTGCTGAATTAGAGAGTATATGTGTTTATAAATTTGATGGATAGTTCCAAACCCCCAAAAGTTCTATCAATTTAAATGTTTCTTAGCAATGTGGAAGAGTGTCTGTTTCCACACAGCCTCACCAAAGGAGTATATTTCTAAACTTTCCACTTTTTTTCCCATCTGATGGGTAAAACTAATGGTATATTGATTCACTTTTAATTTGAATTTCTCTTACTTTGAGTCAGGCTGAGCCTCTTTATACATGCTTAAATTGGCATTCGATTTCCTTGTCCTTGAATTATGTGCTCCTCTCATGTGCTCATTCTTCTCTTGTTGATTTTTTTTTAAATACAAAATTGAATCCTGGGAGCTCTTTAGTCTTTTGTAATACACCCGCAGATATTTCCCCCACTTTTGTCATCTGTTTTATAACTTTAAAGTGAAAGTATTAGTCACTCAGTCATGTCTGACTCTTTGTGACCCTATGGTCTGTAGCTCACCAGGCTCCTCTGTTCATGGGGATTCTCCAGACAAGAATATTGGAGTGGGTTGCCATCTTCTTTTCTCGGGGATCTTCCCAACCCAGGGATTGAGCCCAGGTCTCTTGCATTGCAGGCAGATTCTTTACCATCTGAGCCACCAGGGTGGCTTTACTCATGATTTATTTTTGCCATGTATGATGTTTATATTTCTGTGTAATGTATCTATTATTTCACGGCTTCTGAATTTTGAGTCATGACTAGAAAGCCCTTCCTTACTCCAAGGTCATAAAAAAAAAATATCCCTTATTTTCTTTTGCTATGTTAGTGGTTTGGTTTAAGTGTCTGTTTACATGCCCGTCACACCAAGGACAGGAATTATTCTCTTGTTCTTCATATTTCTGGACTGAATGAAAGACTGTATATCCACACACTGCACATTGCCCATATTTCTGTTAGACATCTTACAAGCTAACATTTATTGTGCGCTTTCCATGGACTAAGCACTCGCTAAGAGTTTCATAGGGTGATGTTGAGCTGATTGAACCTGCACAAAGTTCACTAGACTTATGGGGTCCATGATACTGGATACGGGGAGTGGGTGTGGGGGGAGAATCGCATCTTCATTTGCATTAACTCCAACTGAAATGTAGTATTTCCTTCAATTCTGAATCACAGCAGCCCACAGTCCTTGGGTTGCATTTGCACTCCTTGGCATGTTGTCATTAACATAAATCAGATACTTCCTGTTTGTTTCAACTGCTCAGATATCTTGCAAAATCATTTGCACTTCATCATTACCTCAACATTTAAAAGCAGTTTTTAAAAGTATTTTAATAACTGTATTTTGATAACTGTTTTGTTTTCTTTCATGACCCTGTATCTTTTTTTTTATACTTAACAGCTTTGAGTCAGAGCCCCAAAGTGCCCAAGGAATTTGTGGCACCACAGAGGTTAGCACCCCTGCACTAGAGCTTAAACTGGCATTTGAAACCACTATAGGTAGTTGCTAGGTTTGGACAGACTGGGTTCAAATCCTGGTTTTGGCCCTTGGACTAGTGCCGTCACCCGTATGCATATTTTCTCATTTGTAAAATGGGGATTGGTAGGTGTGTTGTGAGGGGTCAGTGAACTCACATATGTAAAGGTCCTGACACATGGTAAGCAGTATATTCTATATTTCTGGTATTATTACTGCTGCTGTTATTATTTTTAACCACTTTACTGCCTCTTGTTAATTTCACATCTTACCTTCCAAGTATACCGTGGGTTTTTGGGGTCAGGTTGTGCCTTGCTGACTTCTGAAGTCAGCCCATGCAGAGTGTCTGTCTGTCAGTGGACTTACCTTTGCTGACACCCCTCCTTTTAGATGTCTGTTTCTCCTTTGAGTCCCATGCCTTACCTGTCTCCTGGTTATCCTCCTTCTCTGGCTATTTCTCCTTGGGCTCCTTTGCCCTGCCTGTCTCAGAGATCCTGGCATTCCCCATCTGTAGCTCTGACTGCAGGCCTGAGGAGATATCTATGGTCAGCCTCCTCAGTTCCATGCTCCTCCTTCCAACCTGCTCTTCTCCTTCCTCCTCTACTTCTTATCTTAGTGCCGAAGCCAAAATTCCTGCCAGCTTCCTGGATCCCCTCCTCTGCCTAACCCCCAGTACCAATCAGTTCAGAAGTTCTGAGGATCCAAATTCTCGAAATGCTTGCACATGGGACATTCCTCTCTGTCCCCACCACCCGTCCTAGTGCAGGGTCTCAGCCTCCATTGCTGGGACTAGTACTTTCTTTCTTGTCTCCCCTCCCTGCCCACCCCACCATCCCCGATCAGCCCTACCTCCCACCCAGTCTGCCTTCTGTCCAGTCTCCAGAATACCTTTCTAAAGAAAGCAAATCTGATCAGAATTCTCTGCACTGCTTCAAATTCTCATGCAGGATAAAGACCAAACTCCTCCTTTATGGGCATTCCAGACTGTTCACAGTCAGACATTTGCCTGTCTCTTTGACCTCATTTCCCATCACTTAGACTTCAGCTCCCATTACTTTACTTTCAAAGCCCCACCTGCTTCCGTTCCTGCCGCTCCCACCTCCCCTCCCCCGCCCCCCACCGCGTATACACACCAGCTTCTCTACTTGGGCCTGGAAGAGTCTGTGTCCTCCCCCGCAAATTAACTCAAAGGTGCTACCTACTCTCTGGAGCTATGTCTGACTTTCCTAGGCGACCTAAGGCACATTTTCCTGAAAGTTCCCTATACTTTTAATAATTCTGTATCTAATTGTTTAATCTGTGTCTAGCCACTAGGTGGCAGTCTTGTCTTTTCATCATTTCAGGAGATGACGCTAATTAAGATCATGTTTTATTTGAATTTAAATTAATGATTGTTAAATTACTAGTGTTTATTATAAATAAGATGCTATAGGAGCCAGGGAGAGGATGAAGTCTTCTGAGGCCCCAGGATATTGGTCTGGTTAGCCATGGTGCGATTGGGGGATTGAGTGCCCCTCATGGAGAGGGAACTCAGAAGGAAGGAGCATATTTTAAGGAGGAAGATTATTTTACTTGAGTTTAAGGTACTTCTAGGCTCATCAGACTAAGATGTCTAGGAGGCAGTTGGGTGGAATATTCTGGAGCTCTTCAGGGGAGTCTGGGCTGGAGGCGGACTTCGATATCTTTAGTATCAAAGTAGTAGATATAAACATGGGAGTAGATGAGATGATTCAGGCTAACTGTGTAGGTGGGGAAGAATTAGGACTTAGAAAAAGGCCTTGGGGGACATCAACCTGTAAATAGACAGGAAGAAGAATGTCAGGAAATGGCAGGAATCATCAGAGCAACAGGAGGAGTGGCTGGTTTTCCTGGTAGCTAAGGCAGGAGAAATTGTCATGAAAGGACTGGTGACCCCAGAGTGCCTCATTGTTTCAGAGGATTCCAGGGAAATGAGGCCACTGGGGAAGGGATGGGAAGGAAGTGGTTAAGAGTGTTAAGGAAGGAGGGGTGAAGGGCCTTGTGGAGCCAAGGGAAGGGCCCCGCTCCCACGCTTTCCCCTCCTCCCCTTCCTCTCTGCCTAAGGCTGGGCACCTTCAGGTGCCAAGATGAAGGTTGGTTGTGAGAGGGCGCATTGAAGGCACTGAGAGAAAGGGAAATGGATGACTTACAAGGTGATGACAGCTGCTGAGGATCAAAGGGCTTGATGGTAGACTGAGAAGGGTAATAACAAGAGGAATAAGTGCTGCGGGAAATGGGAGAAGGAGATAAGTCTAGATTGTTCCAGTGCTTTCCAGTGGAATATGCTGTGATAACAGATACTCTATATCCGCTCTGTTCATCATGGCAGCCACCAGCTCCAGGTGTCTCCTGAGCAGATGAAATATGGATAGTGCGGCTGAAGAGCTAGGACTGGGGAATTTCTACATTTAACAAACTTGAATTGCAGTGGAAACAGCTACTGCTATGTTGGACAGTGTAGCTCATCTTCAACCTTCTGGTTGGTGGCCAGCACTGAGGGGGTTCCCCCTGAAACATCTCCTTGCATTCTTCCAGTACTAATCTGTTCTGCCACCCAGTTTTCTCCAGGAGGACTCTGCAGCTTGAGTGCAGGAGCAGAACATCTGGGTTGAGAGAAGGGTCATCCAAGGAACAATGAAAATGGGCTGTTTTAATGTCAGCTGAGCAGGCACCCAGCACCTCAGTGTTGGCAGGGCTGGGCGGGAACTTGCAGCTTTGATGTTGATACCTCATAGAGAGCTTCCTGCTCTGGATCCTAGGAGCCAGGTTTCCTTGGGGTGGGGAGGTGGAGAGGCCATTCTGTGCACAGGTGGCAGGTTCAGAGGGAGTTGACGCTGGTGGGGCCACCATCTTGGGTTTCCATGGGTTTCCAGCAGGATGGCTTGGATGACAGCCAGCTTGAGGACCTGTGGGACTAGTGGCACAACTCCCTGCTCTGGGAACTCCCTCTTCTCCATCCTTGTGGGGGTTCTTTGGTTGGTTCGTTGTGGCGGTTTTCATCTAAGGACGGTTTCTTAACCCGGAATCCACAAGTAGGAATTAAGCGATCCATTAACTTGGATGAGAAAAAAATAATCACATCTTTGTTTTCACTAACCTCCAGCAGAAACGCAGCACATGAATGTAAGGATGAGTCCTACCTGTGGCTTGGTTGTCAATAGCAATCGCAGATGGCTTCCTATCATGTTACAGTTGTGGCAGATAGCTCAGAATGCTGTTTATGCTCATCACTACTTTGAAATTATAGTAGCTGCTAGCTCTTATTATTAAACACATTAGTAAAGAAGCATAAGTACTGTATTACAATTCTGTTTAAATGTTTTGATAATCTTCTCTTAATGTCATTGGCTTCTTTGGTAACCCTCTGCCTTTTATTTTATGCGTGTAAAACACTGTTCTGAGAAGGGATTCGTCAGTGTCCTCATGTAGCCAGGCACAGGAAAGCTAGCAAGCCCCGCCTTCAGGCTGTTTGGAAACCCCTGTATGTTTCACTAGATGGCACTCTTGTTTCAGACTTGGAACAGTGGACGCTCAGGCTTAAAGCGAGGTGACAAGGTTATTTTGAAGTCCAAGGGAAGATGTCCTTTGGGGACATCTCAGGCTTCCCAAGGGCTTCCCAGGTGGCGCTAGTGCTAAAGAACCCACCTGTCAATGCAGCAGATATAAGAGATGTGGGTTTGATCCATAGGTTGGGAAGATTCCCTGGAGGAGGAAGGCCTGGCAATCCACTCCAGTATTCTTGCCTGGAGAATCCCACAGACAGAGGAGGCTGGCAGATTACAGTCCATGGGGCTCAAATAGTTGGATGTGACTGAGCACACACACACAGGAAACTGGGATGTGAGAACCCCCATGTTGTTTGATCCAGACTTTACACTTATCTTTTGCAAGATGAGGGTTGTAATGCAGCCCCATGCTAGCTTCTAGGGCACTTAAAGCAAGAGCACTTTGGCCTGTGATGTCCCCAGGTTTTCATACCACCCTCAGTTCCAGGTGGTGCCCTTTGTTTCTTCCTTACCCCGGGTCAGCTCACCACCCTGCTTGTCTGTCTAGCTTTGGGATACTGGGAAATTTCTCTTTCACTGGCTTCTCAGTTCCACTTGGCTGATGGGTTGAGGGGCAGTGGAAAGGCTAAGGGATTCGGGTGGATTCTGAAGTCTTCTGAGAGGTTTTTTTGGGTGAGGGAAGAGCGGGGAATTTGAGAAATTGGCCCTGGGTTGAGCCCTGTGGAGGAGGGTGGGTAAGTGAGTTTCTGAAGACTGTAAGACTTTCCCTGCTGAAGAGGAAGTATTTGGGGCTCAGGAGTGCTTTGTGGTAGCAGTGGATTAAGTCAAGTATTTCCTGCCTTAATTTTATCAGCTTCTGGGAGACACTGCTCCTCACATCTGGCCAGACCATGGCCCCCCACACTGGTAGTTTTCCCTAGACCTCTTGGTATGTCTTTCAGCTCCAGAATTCCTCCTAAGGCAGCGTGGTTGAAAGACAGCATCAGAATCACCTGATGTGCTTCTTGTTGTTCAGGCACTCAGTAGTGTCCTATTCTTTGTGACCCCATGGACTGCAGCCCGCGAGTCTCCTCTGTCCATGGGATTTCCCAGGCAAGAATACTGGAGTATTCTGTGTTGCCATGCCTTCCTCCAGGGGATCTTCCCGACCCAGGGATCGACCCATGTCTCCTGCAGCTCCAGACTTGCAGGTGGATTCTTTATTGCTGAGCCAGTGGGGAAGCCCATGTCTCTTGCATTGTGGTCCTTGGACTAACAGCCTAATCAGAGAACGTATTAGAAATGCAAATGCGAATTCTCAGATTCTGGATTCTAGGCCCCACCTCAGACCTACTGAATCAGAAAGTCCTGGGTGGGGCCCAGCAAAGATGCCTTTTAACAAGCCCTCCAGGGGATTCTGATACAGATGGAAGGTGTAGCCTCATTGCATCAAATGATCCAAGAGCTGGCTTCCCCTTGCTGAGAGCTCACCAGCCAGTACTAACTGTAGGACACGTATGAGGCATAGTGGGGCTTGTGTTTAAATAGTACTTTCCCCCCAAAGTACCTCTGTGCTCCTTTAGCTTTTCTATCCCTACATGCTCCTGTAAGGTACAGAGAGCCTGAGATTAGATTTCCCCCAGCAGGGCTCTGAGGCTTAGAGGGGTTTTGATCCACACAGCGGATCTCACAGCAACTGGTGAAGAACAGAAGCAGGGACCTGGGTCTCTGGACTCCAGTGCTTGTCTGCTAGGTCAGGTCCCCCTGTTGAAGTCTTTGCCAGCTCAGGGTCCTCACTCTGCTTTTGGCAGAGGGCTGGTTTTCTGATCCTCATGGGTGAAGGTGGGTCTTTATGTGCCTTCACTGTAGGCTAAGTGGCCCACTGGGCACTTGAGGGTGAAACCTAGCCAGAGTGGGCTCTCCAACCCCTCATGATAAAACGGTCAACCAAGTTGACCTTCCACATGGACCCCCAACTTGGGACAGTCTCCGCCTCCCCTTATATTAAGCAGTCTAGAGGGTACAGTTCGTTTGATCCGGTGCCTGGATGGCAGGAGTCCTGACTTGGACCTGTACTCAATGGCCGAGGATGGGAAATCACACATCCATGATCATCTGTCTTCTGGGTAACTATGGCAGAAGCTAAAAGTGAAGGTTCTGGGACTTCCCTGGGGGTCCAGTGGTTAAGACTCCATGCTTCCAATGGAGAGACCATGGCTTCGATCCCTGATTGGGGAACTAAGATCCCACATGTGAAAAAAAAAAGCAAAAAAATGAAGGTTTCTCATTTAAAGGGCAGCAAAGGTGGCATGGCATTGTTGTCAGGAACTAGACTTGTTGTTTTATCCCCTATCCCCAAATCTACATCTTCTCTGATGTTCCCCATCCCACTGAGTGGTGCCACCACCCACACCAAAAATCTAAAGATAATCCTTGGCCTTTTACCACCCCCATCCCATCAATCCAATCAATTGGATCTGATCATTTCTCAAATTCATTCCTACTACTCCTATTTTGAGCTTCCCAGGTGGCACTAGTGGTAAAGAGCCCACCTGCCAATTCAGGAGAAGCAATTCAATCCCTGGGTCAGGAAGATCCCCTGGAGAAGGAAATGGCAACCCACTACAGTATTCTTGCCTAGGAAATCCATGGACAGAGGAGCCTGGCAGGCTATAGTCCATAGCATTGCAAAGAGTTGAACATAACTGAAGCAACTTAGCATATAACACACCTCCTATTTTATTTAGTTCATATCTGATCATCCTGACTTGGTCTATTACAGCAGCTTCAATACTGGTCTCCCTGCCTCTCATCTCACCCTGTTTCAATCAGCAGCCAGATGAGGAGCCCTGTCCATTACCATGTATAGTCTGAGGACCAGCAGTACCTGGGAGCCAGTTAGAAATGCAGAGTCTCTAGCCCCCACCCCAGACTGCCTCAAAGCCCACCTTTTAACTGGATCTCAAGGTGATTTGTAAAGTTCAGTCTATCTAATGTTGCAAAGTGGAAGTTCCTCAATCATGTCCAACTCTTTGAGACTTCATAGACTGTAGCCTGCCAGGCTCTTCTGTCCATGGGATTTTCTAGGCAAGAATACTGGTTGCCATTCCCTTCTCCAATGTTGCAAAAAGGCTTCTTAAAGAACTGGCCCTCATCTCCTGTTTATGCCTGTCTCCACTTGATAATCCATTGAGACTCAATGATATAAAGTTCTTGAACATACTGGGCCACTTGCTTCATTCTTTCAGCAAATATGAGTTGAACCCCCTACTTGGTGTTAGGCACTTGTGGGGATGAAGCAGCGAGTAAAAGGAATACATATTCTTGCTTTCACGGAGCTTACTTTCTTTTGTGGGAGGAGACAGTAAAGAAATAAATAAATAGCAATAAATAAAATATATAGCAAGTCAGATGATGTTAAGTGTATAGAGGCAGAGTTCAAGCAGGTAAGGGGCATAGTGCTGCCGAGTGGGCGGGGAGAGTGAAGGACGGCCATGCTGAGAATATGACATTTGAGCAAAGGCTTGCAGGTTTCTGGATATCTGGAAGAGTATAAAAGCAGAGAAAATAATAATGAGTGTAAAGACCCAGAGACACAGGAGTCTTTCTAGAGTATTCTAGCAATAGCAAGTTGGTCAGTGTGTCTAGAGCCATGTAAAGGAAGGGGAAAGTAATAGGAGAGGAGGTCAGAGAGTTGATATGGGTGAGGGACAAACCATATCTAGGGTCTCATAGACCATTAAGAACTTGCCATTTTCTTCTTAGGGAAATGGGAGGCCATTGGAGGGTTTTGAGCAGAGGACTGACATGGTCTGAGTTCGTCTTTCAAGAGATCACCTAGTTGCTATGCTGAAATTTTACTATCCTGTAAGGGCACAGGGTAGAAAGGGAGATCTGTAAGTAATGTTTGTAATAAAAGAGAAAGGAGATGTCAGTGACTTGAGCACTAACAGTAGAGGTGGAGAAAACTCATTGGATTCCAGATACATACAGAAGGTAGAGCCAACAGGATTTGCTGATGGATCAGATGTGGGATGTGAGAGAGAGGACTCACAGATAACTCTAAGGTTTTTGATCTGAGTAACTTAAATGGATTGCCATTTATGAAGATAAGGAAGGCTAGGAGAAGGGGTTTTGTGCTTATTTATTGCTTTTTTGGAGAGGTGGGAGTGCTCTTCAGTGACCTAGTGTTGTATAGCATGCCCCAAACTTAGTAGCTTAAAACAATGACTTATTATTTTTCACAGTTGTGTAGGTTAACTGAGTAATTCTTTGTCATGGACTTAATATGTGTGTCCAACCCTGAAATTCATATGTTGACGTCCTAACCCCCTAATGTGATGCTATTTTGGAGGTGGGAGTCTTTGGAACATAATTAGGGTTGGATGAGGTCATAGGGGTGGGGCTTTTACAATTGTGATTAGTGCCGTGATGAGAAGAGGCCATAGAATTCCCTAGCTCCTTCTACCATGTGAGAACACAGCCAAAAGTTGTCTGTCTGTGGACAGAGAAGTGGGTTCTCACCAAACAAGTCTACCAGGGCCTTGATCCTGGACCTGCCAGCCTCCAGAACAGTGAGAAATAAATTTCTATTGTTTAAGCCACCTAGTTTATGGTATTTTGCTATAGCTGCCTGAGCTAAAACATTTTTTTCTACTTACTGGTCCTGCTTGGACTCAACTGGTACAGTTGGAATGGCTGGGCCTCTCTATTGATGAGGCGTTTCATGGCATGGCGGGTCTCGGGCAGCATTCCAAGAGGGCAAGCCCCAGTGCATGAGAACTTATCAAGCCCCTGATCCCATCTTTTTGAAGTCCCATTGATCAAAGCAAGTTGCCTGGCTTAGCCAGATGGGCCATATGGCCAAATCAGTGTGGGAAAGGAATTCATAAGGGTGTGGATACTGGAAACCAGTACTGTAACGATCTACCATAGAAGCCAAAATCAAAAGCTGGGTTTAAGAGAAAGACGCCCACTTAGATATCCAAGCGCAGATAGTGAGCAGACTGTGAGCTGTGTGAACCTGGAGTTCAAGGCAGTGGTCCAGACTGAGATGAAAATGTTGGAGTCATCAGCAGGTATTAAAGCCGTGCAATTGGTTGACATAACCTAGGGAATGAAAGTCTGTAGAGAAAAGAAAAGCTCGAGTTCTGCAATCTGATTCTCTCCATCATTTAGGGGTCAAGGAGCTGAGGAGGAAGCAGTAACAGAGATCAAGAGGAAGGCGGGCTATAAGGCAGGAGTGGGGGAGCTAAGACAGCAGCGTCCCAGAAGCCAAGTGAAGAATGTTGCAAGACACAGAGGGTGCCTAAGATGAGGCCTGAGAATTGGCTATTGGATTTAGCAATGGAAAGGTTGTTTGTGACCTGGACAGGAGCTGTTTTGGTGCAGTGGATGGAGAGACCTGGAAGAGAGGAGCTGTAGACTTGGCAGTATAGACAAGTGCTGTCCAGTAAAAGCTTGGTAGCAACATAAGTGTATCAAATGTCCTTGTAGTCACACTAAAGAAAGGTAATAGAAATGGGTGAAATTAATTTTAATAATGTAACTGATATTTAACCCACTAGATCTAAAATATTATCCTTCCTGAATAATCTGTAAAATCATTACTGGGATATTTTATATCCTTTGAAATCCGGTAGTATTTTTTACACTAATAGCACATCTCAGTTCAGACTAGCCAAATCTCAAATGTTAACTAGCCATGCATGGCTGTGGCTATCATATCAGACAGGGCAGGTATGGAGAATTCTCTCAAGGAGTTTTGCTGTAAAAATGAGCAGAGGAATGGAATGTGCAGGGGTGAAGTGAGGTCAAGTGTGTGGGGGTTTGTTTTAGAATGGGAGCTGTTACAGTGTGTTTAGTTTATATGCTAATGGGAATAATCAGTAGAAAGGAGGAACTCGATATAAGAGGAAGAGGAAAGAGTTTTGGGGGAAATATTGAGGAGGCAAGAGCAGATGGCATTGGGATACAAAAGGGAAGGCCTGCCTTGGGCAGGATCCTGGGCAGTTCATCCATGGGAACAGGATGAAGGCAGAGCACTCTGGGCACCAACATGGATGTGTGCTTAGACATGATCATGAGTGCTTATGGGAATTTTTGTCTGATTTCTTTTTTCTCAGTGGAGTAGGAATCAGGGTCCTCATCTGAGAGTAAGAATGGGATACAAGTATTGAAGCTCAGAGAAGCAAGGGAGACAATATTAAATTGTGACCTGAGAGAGTGAATGGGCTGGGGGAGTGTACTCTTAATTGTCTGGCAACACGAAAGATGCACTTCAGGTGTGTGATCACGAAACTGAAGTGAGAACAGCCAGCACTGTTGTTTTTCTCCAGCCACGTTGAACTGTGTAGGTGCAAGCAAGGAAGGAGAGCAGGTTGGGACTGACTTAAGCCGGGCTGGGGTTTTTTCAAGATGAGTACAGGCATAATGAGAGTTGCCATGACATCAAAGGTGTAGGGCAGGGATCATTCGAGTGATGGGCTGTGGAAATGCAGGAGAGAAGGGACTATGAGGGACAGCAAAACAGATGGTAGGACCCATGGATCACAGATTCCAGTGGGGTCAAAGAAGTGTTGGGGTCAGGGTTAAAGGGGGTCAGCTGGAAAGATACAAGTGGTGGGTGGAGAGGGAATACTTGACTTAATGAGGGGCTACAGATATTCATAATTATAAGATCTCAGGCATGATCTTGAAAATGACTGGCTGAGGTGAGATGGGGACAAAATCATTGAGGAGAGAAGCTGAGAGGCAAGGGTTCCTATTAGATATTGAAATGATCAAGAGCTATGGCAGTAGTGTTTTAGAGAGAGTGGTACTGAGCCAGGTACTAATATCCTTGAGGAATATTGAGAGCCATGACCTGTACATCTGTAGGCAGCTGTAAAAGGGAAGGGTAGTTGGTGAGTGGTGCAGTATGGTGGTTGTGGGGTTTTCGGGAGAAAAGAAGGCCAATGGCCTGGAAACAGCAATGCAAAGAAAGACATTTCCTACTCCTGCCAATGCAGATGTAAGAGACTACAGTTCCGTCCCTGGGTTGGGAAGATCCCCTGGAGAAAGGCATGACAACCCACTCCAGTGTTCTTGCCTGGAGAATCCCATGGACAGAGGAGCCTGGCAGGTTACAGTCCATAGGGTCACAAAGAGTTGGACACGACTGTAGCAACTTGGCACACACTCTTCCTATATGAGCCCAAGGAAAAAAACCACTGACTGCTTTACAGTACTAGAGATGAAGCAGCGTCCTTGTGTCCAGTGGTAGATCATGAAAGAGCAAAAGGCTGTGAAAGGGTCATTCAGAGAATTGAGACACTGGGAATGTGACTGATGGTTTCTCTGTAACTTTGCATATCCTGTTCCCTTTTCCTGGCATTCTCTTCCTTACCTTATGTACATGGAAGCCTTTTCTTCAATCTTTTACCACTCAGCTCATGCCTCACTACTTTCCCAAAGTTGCTCCAGCAAACCCAGTGGAAATAGTTGTATTTATTGCACTCTGTAGAGAAGTGTGTTCCCAGCAGAGGTTTCTGTGATGATGGGAATGTTCTATCTCTTGCCTGTCCAATATGGTAGCCACTAGCCATGTGTGGTTATCAAGCACTTGAAATGTGACTGGTGCTATTGAGGAATCAGAGTTCTAATTTTACTTCATCTTAATCCATTTAAATGGAAATTGCCAAATGTGGCTTGTTACAGTCTTTAATCTTGTCTTCAGTCCTGTCTTCTTATGGATCTTCTTTCTCCTGGTAGCTATTGGTGTTCTTCAGGCTCTGTCCTTGGTCCTTTAATCTCATTCTGTGGACTCTTCCTTGTTGATCTTACCCATACCCCAAGCTCTGTTTCCAGGCCATCTCCCTCTCCTGAGCTCTAGACATGGGGTACCCTGTAGGCATTCAGTGTCAGCATGCCCCCAACCTGAGCTCTCCTCCCGCCTAAATCAATGCCTCTCTGTTACCGAACTCATTGACCTAGGGGGTCACCCTAGAAACCTCTTCCATGCCCAACAAATCACCAAGTCATCCATCTCTGCAGCGGCACCCAACCTGGTCTTCAGTCTTATCCTTCTCCCGCCCGTCATCCATGCTGCTGCCAGAGTAGTCAAGCTAGCTGAAACCAAAATCTGATCTTGCATTTGCCTGTTTCAAACCTCTCAGTGGCTTCTTCTTGTGTAAAGGATAAAGGCCAAGTTCCCAGGCACAGCAGACAAGGCTCTTCATGACCTGAGCCCTCTTGCCTGTCTCTCCAGTTTCATTTCTTGGCACATGTCCCCCTCCCACTTGATGCTCCAGCAACACAGACCTGCTTGGGATTCCATGCAAACAGCTTGCTGTTCCATGTCTCCACGGCTTTTCCCAGGTTGTACTCGCTGCCTGGAATGTTCTTTCCTTCATTTAAGTTCCTGTCCTCATCTCCTCCTTGTTCTTCAAAACTCACCCCAACTGTTATCTTCTCCAGCTCCTTTTCCTCGGTGTGCCCATTACTTAGTGGTGCTGACCTTATCGGGCTTACCAGGTGGCACTAGTGGTAAAAAAAACTCACCTGTTGATGCAAGAGACATGGGTTTGATCCCTAGGTTGGGAAGATCCCTTGGAGGAGGAAATGCAACCCGCTGTCGTATTCTTGCCTTTAAAATTCCATGGACAGAGGAGCCTGGGGGCTGCAAAGAGTTGGACATGACTGAGCACGCACCCACAAGGCACAACTTAAGACACTGTCTCATTGCTCACAGGCCTACCTATGCCTCCACATCCCCACTGCCTAGCATGGAGTCTGCCCAACATGTACCCAGTCCATGTTGAATGAATGGGTAACATGTAAAAGTGAATGAGTTGAATGCAGTGGGAAGAAGATTGATGAATAGGATGCCGCCTTGCCCTGTTTCATCCCCTTGGTGTAAGGCCTTCCCATCTGGGATTAGAGGATTAGAGAACAGGCCCTTGGGAGAGGCCTCTGGGGGTCTGTCGTGGCTGCTGGTACACATTGACATCTCTCCCAGCGCTCATAAAGCTTTCTTCTGGCAGAAATCGATTTCAGAAAAAGCTATTATCTCGGTTTCCCCCTACCTTTAGAGTGGAGACGCTTCTGTCCTCCTGGGATAGAAGATGCTGGTAGCAAATGTCACATTTACTTTTTCTTAAAAGTTAAAAAAAAAGTTTTATGTGTTTAATTTTTCTGAAAGTGCTTAAGTTTCTCTTTTCCTTTAAAAGAAAACTGGTTTTTCACTGAGATTTTCCCAGGGGCCACATCCAGGTATATAAAAAGAGAATGATGTGTGTTTGCATACAATTTGCATATATTTGTGTAGACTGGGTCATCTATTCTCACAGTGCTTTCTCTTTTTCTTCTTTTTTAAAGAAATTGAATATTTGATCACCTTCGCAGTGAAAAAAATCCATCAGCAGTGAAAAGGCAGAGGAAACCACAGTCAAAGTCCCCCTTCATAGAAAAAGCTCACCTCTTTACAAGATTCCTTGTCTTCCAGTCTTTTATGAGAGTTTGGATGGCTGTGGTTGCCATGATAAAAATAGCAGCTGCCATCTGTGTGCCAGGCTAGCTGCTGTGTTTACTTTTTTACATTTCTTACTCCACTTAGCAGCCCCGAGAGATAGATGTTACTACAAGAAACAGGCTTAGAGGGATGGCACAGTTTGCCCAAGGTCACCACTCTAGGCCATGGCAGAGGCAGGACTGACACCCAAGGCTGTCTGACTGTAAGGCCTTTGTTTTAAACCACTAAGCCACATTTCCCATCATTGACATACTGTTTGGTTCCATCACTTAAACTTGGCATCACGAGCCAGGGACTTTTCTGCACAGGTATATAGTTTGTCTGGTTGTCATTTGAGTGGCAGCGACTATTGCATAATATTGAGGCACCAGAGTTTACATATCTCCCCCATTGGTTTGTTTCCAGTGTCCCAGTACAGTACATAGTGCAAGTGTAAATGTCTTTGTGTAAATAAAGGCTGTTTGCTGGGTGTTTGAGGTATTTGACAGCAGTCCTCAAAGTAACATTGTTGAGCCAAAAGGTTTAGAGTTTATAGATGCTCCAGAAAGCCTGTACCACCCTTTTCTGCAGCATTGATGGTTTTTTGAGTGCCTACTGTGTATCTGGTGCTGGAGGTGAAGTGGTGATTCAGAAACTGCCTGCCCCTGAGAGATCTGATAGTCTGACTTGATATGGATTTTGTTGTTCAGTCATTCAGTCGTGTCTGACTCTTTGTGACCCCATGGACTGCAGCACACCAGGCTTCCCTGTCCATCATCTCGGAGCTTGCTCAAACTCCTGTCCACTGAATCAGTGAGGCCATCCAACCATCTCATCCTCTGTCATCCCCTTCTCCTTCCTTCAATCTTTCCCAGCATCAGGGTCTTTTCCAGTGAGTTGGCTCTTCCCATCAGGCGGCCAAAGTATTGGAGTTTCAGCTTCAGCATCAGTCCTTCCAGTAAATATTCAGGATTGATTTCCTTTAGGATGGACTGGTTGGATCTCCTTGTAGTCCAAGGGACTCTCAAGAGTCTTCTCGAATACCACAGTTCAAAAGCATCTACTCCTCGGTTGTCAGCCTTCTTTAGAGATGGATGATGCAACACAGAATGAATGGTACTCAAGTCGGGGTTTGAACTAGAGGCAGTAAGAGCACTGAGACATGTGACCCCCTGGCAGTGTCTGAGTGCTCCTGCCCCCTCCCCTTACCATAGGGTGGGACAGGGGACAGGGCCTTTAGGGGAGGACAGGGGAGGGTTGCTGAAGCGTGGCTGAGGATACTTCCCTGTCTGGTTCTTCCTGTCCCCTCTTCCCCACAGCCATCACCCATGGGGTTGTCACTACTGCCCAGATGCCACCAGGGGGTGCCAAGCAGAGGCTGGAGGGAAGGGACACCTGGGAAAACCTGCTCAGCAGGGTTCTAAGCACCTGTGGATCCTCCAGGTTCCCTCCTCTTCCCTTTCATGTCCTCAGCAGCCAGGATGACAGCACAGTGCTCAGTTCCCACTCACTCAGTAGACAGGAAAACACACCCAATGTACGTGCATTCCAAGTGCTGTGCTAGATGGTAGGAACTCAGAAAAGAATCCCACTCAGTCCTCAACTCTGAGGCCCTCATATAGATGGGTAGACAGACAAAGAGCTGGTACAGTGTGGTGTGATGGAGGTCTGGAGAGGTGGCAGTGAGGGCATTGAGTCCCTTGGCACTGTCTGAGAGCCCAGTACTCTGCTGTTGACATTGGCTGTGGTGCTGCCCGTCTCTTGGCCTCAGTTTGTCCATCTATAAAGTGGACAGATGAGTCCAATGCCCGCAAAGGGCTTTCTGCCTCAGGTGTGCAGTGATTGTGCACCTTGTCCATGGAGCAAGCCTGAGCTTCTTACCCAGAAGACCCAGCAGGCTTCGGTAACCCTGTCTCCTCTCCTCCTCCCCACTGTGGTGTTCTGCCTCTGGCCTTCTTCCTTGCTCTGTCTATATAGGCTCCTGTGACTTTGGTTACTGTCCTGTGCTCATGACACCTGTGGCTGGATGCTCTGTCCTGTCCTTTTCACTGAGATTGCAGTTCATATCATAAGGAAAATAATCAGCATTTGTTAAATCCCAGATATGGCACTCCAGTCATGGCTTAAATGATCTTATCTACCCTGTGAAGTAGGCCACAGCACCCTTTTTTGTAGATGAGTGAAATTGAGTTGGAGATACTGTGGCTGGCCCACAACCCTGAGGTCGCTAAGCAACCAGAGCCAGGATTTGAGAACCCATGTCTGCCCAGCTCCGGTGCCCACACTGCCACCCCTGTCCCACTGTTGTTTCCCAAAGTGCATGCAGCCCAAGAGACACTTTCACTGGGGTATTTCATGGATGCCTCAACTCCAATATGTCTAAAATTGGCCTCATTTCTCCACCTTCTCTCCCAAATCTGCCTTTTCCTCTCTTCTCCATCACAGCAAGTGGCACCATCAACCCAGTGATGCCCAGCTAGAAGCCAGGGCCACTGTTGTATCTTCAAAGCCATCCATCCTCCTCCATCTTTGGGCTCTGGAAGCACTCTCTTTCTTGGTTGCCCCACCTATTCTAGCCCCATCCCTTACACCGGGGCCAGGGTGGTCTTTTTCAAGCACATGCATGATCGATCTCACTTTCCTACTGCAGACATTCTCTTCTGCTTTCTGTGGCTCTGCAGCAGAGCTTGAAGCTGGCCACCCCTGGGCTGAAAGCCATCCAAGAAGACATGTTTTGTTTGGTCCGTTGAGCATTCTTAAAACATTTTGAATTATTTGCCAACATTTAAAAATCAGGAAATTCCGTATGAAAGTTCCCCACTTCTGGCTTTTCTTGCAAAAGTGGAAACACTGGCAGCTCTGGGCCCAGATCTCTGTAGGGCAGGGATTGGGTGGTGCTGAGTGGGGACTGCCTCTTCAGGAGGGGCCTGGCCTTTCCAGTTGGCCGGTCTCCAGTATCCCTGAGGGCTCATTGTCCCCAGTCACTCCCGTGCTCCCAGTTAATTGCCTGCCTGAGGCTTCAGGCATTTAGTGTCATGACCCTGCAGCACAAAATGAAGCCCAAAGACCTCAGCACAGCTCCTAAGGTCCTATGTGGCCCAGCTGGGAGCAGCCTAACCCTATGAACCTCTGAGGCCTATTCCTGCTCACTGCCCCATCACACTGGCCTCTGTAGTCTCAGTGCTTCCCCATAGTTCTGTGAATTGGCTCACTCCCAGAAATATCTGCTTTCCTAGGCCCCTCTTTTAGTCCCATTTGTCCTATAGGACTCCACTCTGTGCCCCCTCTGCCAAGCTGAGTTCCATCCCCCCATTATACGCGGCACAGACCTGGGTCATCGCACCGGGTTCTCACTGTTGCCTAGTTTGTCTGCCGCCTCCACCAGATCGTGAGTCTGAGGCGGCAGGGAGCCCACCTCCTTTACGTTCCTATCCCCAATGCTTGGCTCAGGGCTTGGAATATAATAGGTGTCTAATAACTGGTGAATAAGTGGATGGATCCATGAAAGACTGACTTGGGAAAATACTCCTCCTCCTGTTGCTGCCTACTTGCTTGAGATGAGCATTCCACGTTTCTTTCATTGTGGAGCACCCCCATTATAGGATGCCTGCCCCCAGAGCATTCTATGAGCCATTCCCCTACTCTGCAAGGTCTAGCATATACCCAAGCCTACTGGGATGGGAGTTCTGAGTGATGATAGAAGACAAATACATAATTTTTGCTGTTCCAGTGGGAGAGAGTTGTCTAAAGATCAGGAAATGGCATGATAATTGGATATGGCATGATAACTGGATATGGCACATTCTTTAGTTATCTGAATGATAATAATAACAAGGCAATAATGACAGTACCTGACACATACTGAACACTTTCATTGTACCAGATTCCGTACTGAGAGCTCTCAACATATTCTTTCCTTTACTCCTCACAACTACTCTTGGAAGTAGCCCCATTTTACAGACAAGTAAAATGAGGAACATGGAGTTTAAAGAACATTTCCTGGGTCAAGCAGGCAGTTAAAGAACATTTCCTGGGTCAAGCAGGCAGTAAGTGGTAGCATCCAGGTTTGAAACCAAATCTTTGTGACATCAAAGTTAGCATGCTCAACCACCATGCCACACTTCCTCAATGATGCTTCTCTTTAGAAACCTGAAAGACTGATTAGAATAAAGGTGAAAGTGAAGGCTGAGGAATTATGCATACAGTAAAATTCCAATCAGTAATCAGAAGAAGAAAGAAAAGAAACTCCCAAGGCAAAAAGAACCAAGGAGACACACCAGATTCTAGCAGTGGTCACATTCAGCTAGTAGAGTGTTGGGGGTGTGTTTCTTTTGTTCCATCTCATTTCTACCTTTTTAACATTTTCGAAATTTCCTTTAGTGAGCATGTGCAGTTGTCCCTCAGTATCCGAGGGGAATTGGTTCCAGGACCCCTGCAGATACGAAAATGCAGGAATGCTCAAGTGCCTCACATAAAATGGTGTAATACACTTGGCTGTCTGCATCTGTGGATGTGGAACCCGAAAGATCAACCAACCATGGACCAATCCAGTTGGTGGAACCTGGGGATGTGGAATCTGTAGATACAAAGGGCCAACTGTGTTACTATTAGAAGTTTAAAAAAAAATCCTCTCTAGAATGACCCCAGCATTACTTGGCAGAACAGAGGTTGGGAAGAGGTGACAAGAGTCACCCAGCTAATCAGTGGGGCTGTCTATTGAGCAGCTGTCACAGGGTAGCGGAAGTGGGTAGAACAGCAGATGGTGGCTATGGCCTCAGCACCTGCACCCTCGGGGGGTAAGGGAGGAGAAGGGTCACCACCCCTGCTGTCTCACCATGTCCCTTTCTCTCCAGGTGCTTACACCCCGGAGCCCCTCAGCAGTTTCCGGTGGGCCCTTCTCTCAACTGGCCTCATGTTCTTCTACCACTTCAGCGTCTTGCAGATCCTGGGCCTGGTAAGCTTGGTTCTATCCCATTCTATCCCTTCTGTTTGGAGTTCTTCATAAATCTTGATAATCCTGGTTGGCGCTGGTATATCGTTTTGTTTTGAAAATATGAGATGCCAAAGGCCACACTGTCAGATTGTTGTGTCTGGGTTGCTGATTTATGATCCACAGCTTTGGCCTCTCCAAAGAGCTTTCTGAATCCTTCAGTAATGACTGTTTCTTTCATCCCTGGAGAGGCAGGGAGGCCCTTCACTCATGGCCACTTGGGTCGGAAATAGTGAGCTGCACTGGACAGTGGTTGGCTGTGGCCTGTGTGGGAGGCAGGACCCTAACCCTGGCCCTGGGGGAGGCTTCTGACCTTGGGTCCATTCTAGGCCTACCACCAGGCCTAAAGCTGCGTGGCCAGTGGAAGTGTGGTGTCGGGTGACCCCCGTGGCCTTCTGGGATGTTCAGACCTACCTGGAATGTGGCTGATAGCTGGACTCAGTAGTTGAGTTATCCAGAGCCCAGGATTGCTCGGTGCCCGGGTGGTGTATCAGTTGGTGGCAAAGTGAGTAGCAGTAGGCTGGGGCTTGGTTAGGGAGACCCAAGTTCAAGTCCTGGCTTTGCCACTGCTCTGGGTGAGTCATATTATCCTTGAGGGCAGTGTTGTTCTCCACCCATCTGTGACATGGCACAAACCCTCCACCTCTCTTGAGAGGTGGTGAGGACTTGTTTTTAAGGAGAATGGGCTTGAAGGACTTTGGAAGGCAGCTGTCGTGGCCGTCCTTGGGGCGGGAGTGGCATATCGGGTTTTGTGTGCGAGCAGCGTTAAATGTACCGTTAGCCGTGTGGAGTCTTGGCGGGACCTGGCTGGACTAGGGCACGTAACTGATGTCACCAGTGCCTCTGTCGAAGCAGTCATTTTCTCTTCCCCACCCTGGTGTGTTGCTCTGTTCCGGTTGGCCTGGGGGTAGTTTGAGCTCCTTGCCAATAGCATAGATGCTTCCTGTGCTCTCGGAAGGAAGCAGTATGACCATCACGCCCTTACCTTCACACCTGTCTCCACTGTGACTCCTTGATTCCACAAGAGTCGGTGTCTCCATGTCACCATACATACCATGCTCAGTCTCGCTCCAGACCTCGCTCAGGCTATGCCTCCTACATGGAAGGCTCTGTTCACTCCATTCCTCATCATTACTCCCATCCATTCTTCATGAGTCCATTCAGAATGGTGTGACTTCCCTCATCAGATCTTATCTGAGGACTCTGCTGCCCCCGTTCTGTACACGCCTCAGATCTTATGGTGGGCAAGAGCCAGTGAGCACCGTCTGGTTTGACGTCAGCTGTGGTAGACCGATCGTCCAAATTTGATTGGTTCCTAGTTACGCAGAGGCAGGGACCATGCAGCTGATGGCTCTCTTATCCCATAACACCTCTCCGGGTCTAGGCACATAGTAAATACTTAGGAACGTCAACGGACTCTGGGCCCAACCCAAAGGCAAGACCAGCTTTTCCACTGGATGGCCTCCTCCATCACCTCCAAAGGGCTCTAGCCATGACCCAAACTTAGGGGAGACAGATCCCGCTATGAACAGGTGGGGATTTATCAATCCCTCCTTGTCTAGTCCCCCTTAGGTAGACACGGCTGAACTGGCAGAAGCCAGAGAAGGCCTCAGGATGGTGAACGCTCACTCTACCTCCCTTGTCCCTGCAGGTCACCGAAGTGAATTTGAACAACATGCTGTGTCCGGCCATCTCAGACCCATTCTACGGCCCCTGGTACCGCATCTGGGCCTCGGGACACCAGACTCTCATGACCATGACCCACGGGAAGCTGGTCATCCTGTTCTCATACATGGCTGGGCCCTTGTGTAAATATCTGCTGGATTTGCTCCGGCTTCCAGCCAAGAAAATAGACTGAAGGTGCTTGTGTTTTTTTTGTTTGTTTGTTTGTTTGTTTTATTTTGTTTGGGGTTTTGTTTTGTTTTTTTCTCCCCTTGAGGAAACAAGTCCTGACTTGACTTGGAGGACATCCAGTTCTTGGTGAAATCATGGGAGAGGGCAGTAACTCATTCAGTGTATTTCTTTTTCCCTCTTCTCTGCCCCTTTCTTCCAACATATTTCCTTTCCCACCTCTTCCCCCAGGATGGCTCCTGGAGCCTGGGGTGTAGTGCTGAGGGCTCTCTCTCCCTCTCCTTGTGGCCTTACATGGTGAGACAGTAGTCAGTGGCTTCCACTCTGCTTGTTGGTGCTTTAACAACAGCTGGTTGAGGAGAAAGGGAACAACAAGCAGTAGTTCTTTTGGCATCAAAGTGATGAGATGTGGTTGTGTTTGATTTCTCCACTGCCAGGGATCTCCAGGCTTACGCTGGGGTCCCCTTTTGTCTCCAGCACAGCCCCTGCCATAAGGGGACCGAGGCCTTGTTTCTATACCAGCGGCAAGCCAAGAGCCAAGGGATTTCCCAGCTCATGGCCAAAATAGAACTGGCCAGATTCTTCCCACTGGTGTCCCATGACTCAAAGCAAGCAGCCGACCAGTCACTCCCTCCAGATACTGCCAGAGGTGGGGTTTAGGGGTGCTACCATCCGAGGGGCTAGATTCTACTGAGGCCCATGAGTGCTGTTGGAACAGCAAGTCCAAAGGAAACTAGATCAAAATATCCACAGCTAATACTAGTTTGGGACCTTGTGGAGATTCTACTTGAGAGCTGAGAACTGACCCATATCCTGGTCAGAAGTGAGCATAGAAATTAATCAACAGAAGTGGTAACTTGAGAAAACTGTGATTTGAATCATAGGCTTGCTTTTAGTTTAATGTTGATAACAGATGACATTTTAATTTTGAGCACCTCTTAAATGCTGTCTCTCTCTCTCTTTTTAAAGGCAGCTTCAGGGAAAGATGGGCTAGAGTTGGGCTTCTTTGGCTTTTGGGGTTTTGTTTCTTTGTTTATTTGTTTTGGGATGTTTGACTTCGGAGAATCCTTACATTAGGGCCTGTCTCTGGAGGACACCTGTCTATCCATTTCATGGTTTTACAGGATATATGAGCATCCTAGGTTTGCAAGGATACAGGTCCTGCAGCATTGTTTCCCTAGGACTAGATGTCATCACTGCAGCCAGCACCAGGGCTGAATTGTTTGAGGGTGGGGCGGGGGGAACGTCACATGTTCCCAACCCCCACAGCACATGTCTAGATTGAAAGGCAGGTACCAAAAAATCAGGTCCCTTTGGTTGGAGGTTCAAGTGCTCAGAAAGGGAGACCTTTGGTTTCAGGATAGCCTCAGTCATACGTGGACCTCAGGAAAGGGAGGTGGTAGCATTTGCTGACTCTTTGTCGGCGCTTACTAAGAAAAGATTACTTAATAACAGAAAAACTAGTTCTGTGACCTTCTCTGATTGCCCCCCCCCAACCCTGTCTCCCAGTCTAGGCAACCCATTTGCCCTTGGCCCGTTCAGTGTTCCAGGTGTTACTGTTTCAGACCTAGACTGAGTTTCAGTGACTCAGTAGTCATTATTTTAGCAAGTTGTCTTACTGGAGGCAGCAGAATGGGAGAGTCTCTTTTAGCAGGGCGAGGCCCAGGGAAGCGTCCATGGAGGGGCCCATCTCTTTGCAGAGGGATGCTGGCATTGATGCCATCAATCCCCAGGGTGTGGGGTTGCAGGAAGGCGGCATGCTCTGGGTTGCCACCAGAAGAGGTACCTCTTGAGTGGCTGGTTTCACCCCGCCTACTGGCTGTGCATGGGCGTGGCCAAGGAGGCCAGGCCTCAGTGCTCCTTTGGCCTCTTTACAAAATAAAAGGTTAGAGTGAGGTCATAGGAGGAGCCCCTGGGGGTCTGTCCTATGCCGTGCTGGAATCTCTGCCTCAGCTGGGAGCCAGCAGCCTGGGTGGCACAGACGCTGCGCCACCAAGGGCACAGTGGCAGAGTGCTCTCTTTCCCCCTGTCTCGGGCCTGGTGCGGGGTGCCAGTCAGCTTGCACTTTCTTCATATTGGCCCGTCTCCAAAAGCTCGTCTTTGCCCTGGCTATGGCTCAGTGCCCCTGGCTGGCTGGCACTTCGCTGCTGCTTGGCAGGAAAGAAGACAGTGTAAGCCATGTGCCTGGCTTGGCCAGGCCAGCAGCAGGTGCACCTGTCTGGGGAAGAGGGGAGGCACTGCTTCTGGGGGCCAGGTGGGCTCAGAAACATGGAGGGGAAGGGGACAGAAAGCAAGCCCTGTCCACTGGGTCCGCAGGGAGTCATGGCCTGTGAGGTATTGGGGAGCAGCAGGCATCTGAACTGGTCTGTATCTGACTCTTCCCTTGGGCCAGGCCCACGTGGAGAGGTGACCTGGCCTGACCCTCGGTGCCCTGCCTTGGAGGGTGGCCCCCACCACCACGGGGCCAGGCTTTCCTGCACCTCCCCAGGGCTCTCCTGTCAGTGCCAAGGAGCTTCCCCAGCCAGCCTGTCCAAGTTTCCATGTGCCATTTGCCAGCATGTGGGAGCTGCATGTGTGTCTGGGAGGGTTTTTGTAGAAGTGGACAATTTCTTTTACAACAGCCCTAGCAAGGGAAAAGGAGTATTCCCTCCAGCCCCTAGGTAGCCTCGGCTGAGGATCTGGGCCAATGAGAACACTCTGTTCAGCTGGCCAACTTACGGCATCAGCTCCAAATAACAGAGAGGTAGTCCCACCTGCTTGTAGCCCCCACCCCACCCCACCCTCCACTCCTTCTGTTTGGTTCTGCACACCAAAGATGATCTGGTCCATCTTCTTTCTGGAGGCCCAGTGATGCGTTCCTCTGTCAGCATGTGAGGAGGCTATAGACTCAGTTTCCCCCATTCAACCTCTCTCTCTCTCTCTCTCGGGACTGACTTCTCAGCATTCACGGAAGCTGCGGGAAGGGTGGCCGTGAGGTGGGGGTGGGGAGTTCGGGGCCCTTTCCCATCTGGTACCTCAAGCCCAGCTCTCAGACCATCCCTTTGACTGCAGCCTCCCTCAGGGCTTTGCAGTTTGTGGTCGTTGATATTTCAGTGCACTATTTTGTGGCGCAGACACAGCTGCACACAAAGAGCAGGTTGTCAGCGTGGCACTGGTGTTGGGGCGGCTAGTGGAAGACCATTCGTCCCCCCCAACACATACACACCTTGGCCAAAAAAGACTTCCTTGGATTTGTAGATGTTGGTCATCTGAAGGGAAGATGGGGAGGCGGGCGAGGGGAGAAGAAGGGCCGGTATGGCCACTGTGAGACAAGATGCCGGTGCTGGTTTTGGTAAATGGGGAGCAGGCCTCAGGGAGGGTATCGGGAGCAAAGCCCCAGACTATGGGGAGGGGCGTCCTCACTGCACAGGCTGCCCTTCCCTCTGAGGGTGGGGAGGGTGGTCCGTAAGTGGGAATGAGCCTTCCTCTTCTGTACATACAGTGAGTCCCTTGTGCTCAGGAAAACCGAGTTGCTTATTGTTGCTCTCGTGACATTTTCTACACTGGTTAGCTACTCGTGGCACGAAACACACAAAACAAAAAAGTCATTTCAAGCCAAACTATTGTTTTGGAAACCTGCTTTCTTTTGGTGTCAGTTTTGTATTACATTTGGAAGAATTCTTCATTTCTATTGGTGTTATTGTGGTAGAGAGAATAAGATAGTTCAACTTGTAATTCTTTCTGCCAGGAAATTGGCGCTGCCTCTGTTGCCACCCCCACCCCCACCACAGTCCTTCCTCATTCTCAAGGGGAGATTGCTATGTCCTGGGCAGACCCCCTCCCTGGCGCTCGCCCCCACAGTGACTCCCTTGGAGAACCAGTTTTTGTGAGTCCCCTAACCAGCTGCAAGATGAGTAGATGAGTACTTTTCGCCAAGCTGCTTCTTGGGTGCTCTGTGCCCCCGCCAGTTCGCTCACCTCTTGGGACATTTTGTAATGTTTTCTCTGTTTTGTACAACCCTTTTGATTGTACCAAAATGGTTTCTGCAGTCACCTTTGGAAATAAATGGTCATTAATTTGTGTACTTCGCACTCTGAATGTTAGATTGAGGTGTTTCTGTTGTTGAAGATCCCTGAATGAAAAGGAACCCTCACCACGGCACTTACTGTTAAATATTTCCTTCATTTACTGTTATTAAAAGATTTGTGAGAACCTACGAGTCTTGGCCTTGCTTCCCAGAAGCCTCTCAGAAGGAAGGGCTCCTGCTTTGAAAAGTAGACAGAAGGGGCCACTGACCATCCAGGCTGTGGAGGACCACCACGGGGCAGCGGGCTTGCTCAGCACAGCTCTGCCCCCGGAGTCGCATGGTTCAAGTCACGTGGCCTTGAAGCCCCTCCCCCCACTGCCTGCTGCCACCAAGGACCCAGCAGGCCTTATGCTCTTCACAGGGCTTGTTGGCTGGGGACATCTGCTGGCCTTGAGGGACCCTGGTCTCAAGGGACCCCACGTGGGCTAGAGGACTGGACTACAGGAGGCAGCTCTAAAACCAGATGCAATCAGGCTCCCTCATCCCAAGTTTCTTGGGGGCCAGCTCTGTCCAGCACAGGGCCAAGGCTGACACAGGTCAGACCGTGCCACATGGAGGTAATCCTGCCCCTGGGAAACAGTTGGACCTGGCTTTCTAGGGCTCCCAACTGAGAACCGCGTGGTGACTATGATTAGCCATGCCCACCTTCATACCAGAGAGATGCTGTACTCAGACTTTTGCTGGTGTGGCTGCTTCTACAGGGGACAGAGCTAGCCACAGGGGCCTCCAGTGCAAGTGGGCTTCCTTCATTGGCCAGGAGTCAGAAGCCTTGGCCTTCAGAGTGGATGGGCCCTGCCATCCTAGACCAAACCACAAGCTTGGGAAAGTCACTCATTCACTTGCGACCCCAGGTTCTCTGTCAGTAAAACTACAGCTGCACCCGTGTGACACGGTCCCTGTGGTATAGGCAGACACTGAGAAAACTGGAACTGAGAGCTAACCAATGGAGGAACTGGCCTAGGAGCCGGTTTTGTGAGCCTCCAGAGCTTAGGTCCTCGGCACCCTGACCCCTGGGCCCTGCTGTCCATCTGGGGTGCTGGGATGACTGGGCAGACCCTCAGCAGGGGGCCCCGGGTCTGAGAGGAATGGGAGGAGAACCGGCAGTGCTGCAGAAGATGGACCACGCGAGTGCTGAGGCAGGGGAGTCAGGCCCATCTTTTCTTCTGCTACCAGCAGACCTACCTGACCCTGGCGAGCCGCAGAGCAGAGCTGAAAGGCCTACAAGTAAACAAGATGGTGCTGCACAGGGCCAGGCCAGGGCTGGCCCAAGGGCAGAGGCTGCCAGAAGGAGGTGAGAGAAAGTGGTCCTGTGGCCCTTCTATGTATCTTACATTTCAGAAAGATGACATAGGCCAGGGCAACCTCTCCCCAGGACTCATGGCGTCTGCTGAAGGTCTCTGCTCCAGTCTGTACACTCTACTGCAGGCAACAGTTTCCAGTGGAGATCTGACTGCATCACTTCCCTGGGGCCTTGTAAACACCTAGGCTTCATCTCCTCACCTCCATGTTCCATGAAGACCCATCTATAGCAGACCCGTTGTTCCAGCCATATTGAACTCCCCTTGGTCACTCCCTGTGGTTTCCCACTTCTTTGCCTTGTTCTTCACGCTGTTTTCTCAGCTACCCCCATCTCCCTGCTTGTCCAGAGGTCTCACTCAGCTCCAGTGTAGGCTCCTGCATGCAGTCTTCCGTGAGCTCCAGTATACATGAGGTACCCTTCCACTCAGCTCTTGCAGCCCCTGGTGCTCACTCCAGGACACCCTTTGCCTACCCATTTTGGAATTCATCAGGGTGCTCTGTCCCTCTGTAGACGTTGAGCTCCTTGAGGGCAAGGACCTGGTCCTTGGAACGTGTTCTGTGAACCACACATGCTCTTATCCCTGAGTTTTACAAAATAGTGGGAGGCACCATGGTTACCTGAGTGAGAAACCTTGGCCACATAAGCTATGGCCCATCTCTTGAGTTCTCCTGCATGGGGCCGTGTGCCTTTGACCTGGGTACCTCAAGCTCCAGCTGGAGGGCCCCCATCTTGCTCCTCTTTAGGGGTTACAGGTAGCCAGGATTCAGGTGAGGAGGCAGTGTTGTGAGGATAGAGAACAGAGACAGCATCTGTTTCGCCTGACCCTTCTCTAGATCTCTGGTTGGGGGATGGGCGAGGCAGCAACTGCTTTTCCACATACCTCACAGCTGTTCATCCCCTCCAGGGTCCCCCTTCCACTCCCTGGGGCACAAAGGCAGAGTTGGTGTTTACACGGTAAAAGCCCCACCAGCCCATGGAATGTGTCACCTCTGAGGCATTGGGAGCAGCTTGAACAGTTACAATCTGATCCCCCAGTGAGGTTTCCCTTTGTCCTGGTTTGCCAAGGCCAGCGGAGGGACAGAGACCCACAGAAGTCAGGCTGGCAAATGACCCATCCCCAGCTGTACCTCTGCTCTAGCCGCCAGTTCTCCCTGCTCTCTGCCACCTTTCCCTCCCCCTTCCCTCGACATCCAGGGGCCTGCAAGAGGTGATGCCCACTTTACTGTCCCTTTAGCTGCTCCTTCCCTAGTTACCAGGAGTCCCCAGTCTCCTTATGTTTTTAGGAAGACCCAGGGCTCTCCAGTATTCCACCCCCTAGAGGCCTTCCTGTGTGGTCCAGGACACCCTCAGATTTCCAGAATGTTGGAACTGACAGGATGCTGCTGATACAGGGGCTTGTAAATTTTCCTTCATATTAGAATCACCTAGGGAGCTTTACAAAGAATCTCAATGCCCAGGCCTCAGCCCAGCTCATAATTCAAAGCAAACTTTTTGTTTGGTTTTGTTCTGACTTTAAGCTTCCGGGTTGTGAGTCAGCTCGTTGACCCATCTATACCAGTGCCATTTTGATGCCATAATGAAAATAATGAAATAATGAAAATTTTAAGACATGCCAAAAGGTTATGAAGAAGAGTGTCTAAATCCAGCTTTTAAAAACGAATATTACCAAGAGAGTTGAAGCCCCTTTACCCCAGAGGTTCGGAGATTGTTCCTTAGAGTTTCAGGAACTCTGGGGAGCTGTCTGAGGGGCCATCTCAGGATGATGGCTGGGTGGGGGCAGAGTGGGTTAGGTTCCGGCCTTTCCCCTTGTTTCACCCAAAACAGCTCCACGTTTATTCTGCTTTGTACACTGAGGTTCTGTAAGTAGTTTCATTGGGAAAAGGGTTTAAAAGTCACTTCATTACACCCTCACTAGTCTGTCTTCTACCCTCTCTGAGGTAGTGGTCATTCTGTAGTCGTTGGAAGAGTCTTGTGGTGGAGCTCAGCAGATGAGGGCTGTGGTCCTGGCTCTCCATCCGCTCGTAGGTCCCAGGTCCCTTTGGCAAAGTCAGACCTCTCCGAACTCCAGGTGAGACATCAAGTGAGATAAATGAGTGTGAGAGGGCTTTATAAACTGCAATGTCCTGTCCAGTGTAAGGGGGTTCTGTTTCCAGGCAGTGTGGTTACTAGGCTTGTTCACAGAGTGCAGGAGTTGCTTGGGCTTTTGACTATACTCACCCACTGTGCTTTCTTGTGCCCTGTGTGGTTGGGGTCTGTGGGGTGTGTAAGAGACTGATAACCTCAGTTTTAAGGCATTTTTTTTTCTGTATTTCATTGACGCTTTAGACACTTTCTAAAAATATAATTTTAATATCTCCAGATTTGGGATGCAGTCAGTGGCATGACAGTTTAATTGGCATCTTTTTTAATAGTACATAAAATAGCAGCCATCTTTGAACCTGAAGTATCTTGGAGTCACTGAAATGCCATCATTGTTAACTTTTGATTCTTCTTCCTCTTCTCCATGAGAGTCACTCTCCTGGTAGAGAAAAGCCATTTGGAAAAACTTCTAAACTTTAGCATATATTCTCCTCCTGACACTCCATCCTCTCTTTCTTCCCTGCCAGCATCCAGCCAGGCCAGGCAAACTTTCAGCTTCCTGATCTGAGGGAACCCCCTTTGTTGAGCTCTCTCTTGGGGCAGAGTTTCATGGGGGCGACAGAAAGGAGATGGAGTGCACCTACATAGGGAGGCCCACTGTGCCAGCTGACAGGGAGGGAGCCAGACAAGCCAGGCCAGCCACCCCCAACAGCTCTTGTTTCTTTATTTCCCAACCAGAGCCTGGCCAGACGGTTCAGCCTGCTTCCCTGGGGATCTCTGGGGCTGCTCATTGCCAGAGATGAGCAGGGGGTGGGGGGTGTGTGTGCAGGGGAAAGGAGTGCAGCCTGTCCTGAACTCCCTGGGTTGACGTAAGCAGTTGTCTGGCCCATAAAGAGGAAGACAATGACTTCCTCACCTCCTCCAGCAAGGTGGAAGAAGGGTTAGGTGGTGGGCCTTTCAAGGAAAAGCAGCACCTTGGCAGCACCTAGGGTAGCCTAAGCCATGGACATTCACTGCAATTGGAAATTGCCTCCAACCTTCCCTCAGTCCTGGCAGCCACTCTAATTAAACTTGGCCCTTGTAGTCTTGAGGCCAGGCTCTTCCAGAAAGGGAAGGAGTGTCTGCAGTGAGATCCAGGGATAATTGGGCACAGGAAGCAGTTTTTGGACATTTCCCCCACCCCGCTGAGAGAGCTTAGCAAGACATGATCAGCCTGGATTACAGCTGCCCTCATGTAACTGGGTTAAAGTGGTGGCCTACTTAGGCCCCTCCTGCAGTGGCCTCCTTCAAAGCTGATGAGGCCGATTAGGGGGTTATTTCTGAGCCCTAGTTGTGTACCCAGAAGCCTGGGGGTAGTCCTCCTTTGACAAGAAAGACAATAACTAAGGCTGGACAGCCAGAGGCAGAATCTGCCCTGCCCGTAGGAGAGCAGTGCTGTCAGACCTCATGTGTTCTTGGAAAAGAAGGAATCCAATGACGTCAAGTCTAAGTCCCTGGATTTTGAACTTCAAAAACCAAGCCAACCAATTTTCAGGGAAAGAACTTGTCCTATGTTTTTGCCATCTTTAGACCTAGAGAGAGATGGTGGAGAGTCAAAATGAAGTCTGCAGTCATAGTTGCTAGCCTCTACTTAGTAGGTTTTGTGTATTTGAGGGAGATTGCTGTTTAGCCCAAGCCTCAGTTTGCTCATCTGTAAAATGGCAATAATAGTAATAACTATTTCCTAGAGTAGGTGTGAAGATTGAACAGATAAGACACTTGACACAGTGCCTGGCACATTGTAAGCACTACTTCCATAAATGTTAGATGCCATTATTGCTACCATTACCACCATGATTGCCACCACCATTCTCACCATCATCTTCATCTTCATCAAGACAGCAGGGTAAATGATAAAAAGCTGTCTCTCAACCCTGACAAACTCAATTTGAATCCTGGCTCTGCCACTTTGTAGCTAGGTGGCCTTGGATAACTGGTAACTTCTTTGATCTAGATTCTGTAAAGTGGGCAATTCATAAGGCTGTTCGAAAAATGTATAATATGGTCCTTTTTATACAGTAAGTACTTCATAAATATTAGCTATTGTAGTTATTAAAAAGGGGCTGATCAAGGTCAGTGGTTACCAAGAGTTGGGGGGAGGCATGAATATGTGAAGCACCAGATTTCTAGGACAGTGAATCTACTCTCTATGATACTGTAATGGTAGATATATTTGTCAAAACCCACAGAATATACAGCATCAAGAGTGAATTCTAATGTAAACTCTGGACTTTGGTATCAATATAGGTTCATCAGTCAATAAATGTACCACTGTGGTGTGGGATATTGATAGTAGGAGAGGCTATGTGTGTATGAGGTGGAGGAGGTGGGGCAGGCGATATATGGGGAGTTCAGTGTACTTTTTGCTCTGCTTTGCTGTGAACCTAAAACTGCTCTGAAATTATAGTCTATTTAAAAGGAAAAGAAAGTTGATCAAACTAGATTGCTATATAAATTTAGAATGTTAACTCTATCCCCATGGTAACCACTAAGAAAATTAAAGATACAGAAAAGGAAATGAAGAGGGAATCAACATGGTACACTAGAAAAAAGTCCATCAAACACAAATGAAAACTGTATTGGAGGAATTGAGGAAAAAGAGATGTGACATGTAGAAAACAAATAGCACAGTGGCAGGGAAAAAAAGTTCTTCATTATCAGTAATCACTTTAAATGTAAATGGGTTAAACTCACCAATTAAGACAGATATTGGCAAAATGAATTTTTTTCTTTTTTTTTGGCAAATGAATCTTAAAAAGACATGATCTAACTATATGCTGTCCAGGGGGTTCTGGCAATGAGTTGATGAGCCAACTCATTGGAAATGACTGATGCTGGGAAAGATTGAGGGCAATAGGAGAACAGAGCTGCCAAGGACGAGATGGTTAGAAAGCATCACCCACTCAATGGACATGAATTTGAGCAAACTCTGGGAGATAGTGGAAGACAGAGGAGCCTGGCATGCTGCAGTCCATGGGGTCACAAAGAGTCAGACATGACTTAATGACTGAATGACATCCACTATATGCTGATTACAGGAGACTCAATTTAGATCCAGAGAGATTTAAAGTGAAAGGATGGAAAAAGATATTTAATGCAAATAATAACCAAAATAAAGTGGAGGTGGCTACAAAATACCAGGTAAAAAAATTTTAAGTGAAAAATTTTTACAAGAGACAATGTTATCCTTTTATTGATAAATGGATCAATTCATCAAGAAGATATAACCAGTATATTCATACACACCAAACAAGAGATCTAACAAATATATTCATATACACCAAACAAGAGAGCTCCATAAGATATGAAGGAAAATTGACAGAACTGTCCATTTGAGAGAAACAGTTCTACAATAATAGGTGGAGACTACTGTATTCCACTTTAAATAATGGGTAAAATTTAGACAATGCATATGTAAAGAATAGAAGACTTAAACAGCACTATAAACCAATTAGACCTAAGAGACATATACAGAATACTCTACCCAGCAAGAGCAGAACATGCATTCTTCTCAAGTGTACATAGAACATTCTCCAGGATAGATCATATATTAGGCCATAAAGCAATTATCAATAAATTTTAAAAGGTTGGGATTATAGAAAGTATCTTATCTGACCAAATAGAATGAAGTTAGAAATCCAAAGTAGAAGGAAAACTGGTAATATTGCAAATATGTGGAAATCAAACAACACACTAAAATAACCAATGGGCTAAAGAAGAAATCACTAAGGAAATTAGAAAATGCTTTGGGATGAATGAAAATGGAAGTACAGTGTACCCAATTTTTAAAATATCTGCATATATTTCTTGCAATATGCTTTTTAATTTTTATTATTAATTTTATTGGAATATGGTTGATTTACAATGTCATATTTCAGCAGTACAGCAAAATGAGCTATTTATGCTTAAACATATATCCTTTCTTTGAATCATTACAGCAGTATTGAGGTCATTACAGAGTATTGAGTAGTGTTCCCTATGCTATACAATATCTATTTTATATATTGTAGTGTGTATATGTCAATCCCAACTTCCCCAGAGCACCACAACTTCTGGTATACAGTGGAAGCAGTTTCCAAACACCTGTATTAAAAAGGAATCTCTGAAATCAACATCCTAACTTTATACCTTGAGGAACTAGAAAAAGAGCAAACTACACCTAAAGCCAACAGAAGGAAATAAATAATAAAGGTTAGTTAGAGCAGAGTTAGTTGAAATAAAGAATAGGAAAAAACAGAATCAATGAAACCAATAGTTCTTTTAAAAAATCAATGAAATTGACAAATCTTTAGCTAGACTCATTAAGAAAAAAAGACAACTAAAATTCAAAGTAAAAGCAGAGATGTTACTACCAACCTTACAAAAATTAAAAGGATTATAAGAAAATATTATAAGCAGTTGTATGCCAACAAATTAGTCTCGATGAAATGGAAAAGTTGCTAGAAACATGGAAATTACCAAAATTGACTCAAGGAGAAATATAATAATCTCTATATATTAATAATAATATAATCTCTACAAGTAAAGAGATTGAATCAGTAATCAAAAACCTCCCCACCAAACCCAGACTTCATTGGTGAATTCTATCAAACATTTAAAATTTAAATGTTAATCCTATTCAAACTCTTTCAAAAAAATAGAAGAGGAAGGAATACTTCCTAACACATTCTATAAGGCCAGCATTACCCTAATACCAAAGCAAGACAAAGATACCACAAGAAAATCACAAACCAGTATCCTTATAATATAGATACAAAAATCCTCCACAAAATACCAGCAAACCAAATCCAACAATGCTTTGAGAGGATCATACACCATGACAAAGTGGAATTTACCCCAGGAATGTGAGAGTTCAACATAAGAAAATCAACTATGGCAGTACACTATGTAGGAAAATTAACTCAACATAGATCAACAATGTAAATATAAGAGCTAAAACTATTAGAAGAAAACAGGGCTAAATTTTTATGACCTAGGATTTGGCAATGGATTCTTAGATTTGTCACCAAAAACAAGAGCAACAAAATTAAAAATAGATAAATTAGGCTTAATAAGAATTTAAAAATTTTGTCCATCAAAGGGCATTAAGAATGTGCAAAAAACCTACAGAATGGGAGAAAATATTTTCAAATCATATATCTGTAAGTGTTTAATATCCTGAATATATAACAAACTCTTAAAACTTACCAGAAACAACTAAACTAACAACTAAACAACACAACTAAAAATTGGGCAAAGGACTCAAATAGACATTTCTCCAGTGAAGATTACAAAAGACCAATAAGCACATGAAGAGGTGTTCAACATCACTGGTCGTTAAGGAAATGTAGGTCAAAACCACAAATGGGATACTACTTCATACACACTAGAATGGCTATGGTAAAGATAATAACAGGTATTGGTGAGGATGTGGAGAAATTGGAACCTTCATACTGGTGGGAATGTAAAATGGTACAGTCACTGTGGAAAATAGTTTGTTTCTCAAAAAGTTAAACAAATTACCACATGATCCGGCAATTCTATCCTTAAGTATCTACCCAAGAGAAATGAAAACCTGTGTCCACACAGAAAACTTAAGACACACATTTGTAGCAGCATTATTTGTAAGTGCGAAGTGACTGAAACAGCCCAAATGTCCATCAGTGGACATTGAATAAACAAATTGTGGTCTATACATACAATGAAATAGTATTCAGCCATCAAAAGGAATGAAGTACTGAAAACATGCAGCAACTTGAATGAACTTTGAAAATATTATGCTAAGTAAAAGAAGCCAGTGACAAAAGGTCACATGTTGAATGACTCCATTTATATGATATGTCCGGAATAAGCAAATTCAGAGAAACAGAAGATTAGTGGTTACTTAGGTGATGGCCAAGGGAGAAAGGGGAATGACCTCTTAATAGAGATGGAGTATTTTATGGAGTGATGAAAAAATTGTAAAACCAGAGAGAGCTGGTGGTTGTACAACACTGCAAAGACACTAAAACCACTGAACTGTACACTTTCAAGTGGCTCATTGTGTTTTGTGGATTTTACTTTAATTTAAAAAAAGTCAACAAAAGGAGGTGAAAAGAACGAAATTTCTTTTAAACTCTCAAGTGCCCTGTGCACCCTGCTCGTGGGACTCACTGGATAACTTTCCCAAGAGCAAATGTATTGCCTGCACTTTACCAGCCTAGGGCTGACCTTTATCAATTTCTATTTGACCTTCTTCAAGGCCACAGATTCTACTGGAGTGGTACAAAGCAAAATGGGGAAGGAGGGGCCCAATGAGGACCATGTACCCTGCAGGAGCAATCCCAGCCTTTTTGAATGACTGGATTAACCTGGTGTTCCTCTTTTCGACCCCATCATTCATGAGCGCCATAGACCACATAGGCTAGGCAAGGTAAACAAGAACCATGTCACTGACCACAATTCTGGGAAAGGGGCCACTGCTGAGACCTATGCCAGCAGGGTGGCAATGTCTCCATGCAGAGTTCCTGGAATTCATTTGACTGTTTGGAGTAGAGAAAGTTTAGGGAAATGTTTGTGTTACACTAGTACTGTCCTTTCAACAAGATGGGGATTTCCTACTCTTTCCAATCCAAGACCCCCTTTCTGGCTCTGCCAGGCTATGTGGGAGTGGGGATCCTGATTGGCCCAGCCAGCTGTCTGGCCCACCCCTCTCTCCTATGCTGATATGCACAAATCCATTTACACATATTAACACATATGCTAACCTTGGATCATTCCAGAATATTGAGATGAAAATGCTAGTTGGATGACAAGTGACAAGAGCAACTCCTAGTTTCAAATCTGCCTGGTGTTCAGGCAATGGCTGTGACTCTCCGCAGCTTCCTGTCAGTTAAGATGTGATTTAAACATTCTATTGTGTACCAGTTGTGTTTCCTGTTTTACAATATCCAAATTTAAGACTGCCTTCCTGCCCTTTCTGTGTAGCGGGTGATTCAGAATGTGACTCTGATTTCCCTCTCTGGGTGGGTTTCCCTCACTATCTTATCTCTCCTCCTGCCCCATGAATGGATTTTTCCATTAGTTGACATGCTGGGAACTTTCTTCTGGCCTCAAGGCAGCCTCATAGAGCAAACAGCCTAGTTCTCTCTCTCCTGGTCATGGGAAGGTTCTGATGCCTTCCAGAGGACAGCTTTGCAGTAAAAAACAAAAACAGAAAACAAACTTTGAGACACCAAATGCCATTCTGCATGTACACAGACCTGTTTCTTATACAGTCATGTAATTTCTCGCCTAACCACCTTGGCATTCCTGCTAGGGAGCAAGACAGCCTCACTGTGAGAACAAAGCATGTCCTCCACTCAAGGAACCATGACAGTGCCTGGTTTCTGGGTGGTCTCTACTGCTGATACATTGGAGGGCCAAAGAAATGCCATTTCCCAACAAGGCTGCCATAACTCTCCTCTAATGCCACGGTGCGGTGGGAGCCATTTAGAGAAACCCTATAAAGCCAGCCCAGTATCACCTGGGCCCCAGTCAATGACTTTTGCCAGCTGGAACACACTTATATGCTGCTCACAACTCTTAGCCCAGAGTGGACTGTTAATTTGTCTTAAAAATTATACTATCTTTATTCTGTAACCAAGCACGGTACCCTGCCTCTGGGGGGACAGGCACTCAGTAAATATTGATGGATCACGTGGAGCCTGACATTTGGGAGGAAAAGGCCAAAATAGAAAAGGAGATGAAATGACGCTTTGCCAAAGGCTCTCAAAATAACTGGGCATGTTGGGACGGCAGCAGTGGTTTTCAGATTGTCCCACGGGACCTGGCATTCTGTTGGAACTGATTGAAGTTTCCATAAACATTTGATTCAAAAAAAGTGTGTCTTTAAATGTATAATATTGAAACACTAATACAAACTGAAAAAAAAAAAAAACCCACCTAACTAAAACATCCATAATGTGTTACATTCAGAATGGCAATTGAAGACCACCAGTGGGTCAGCAGGAACCATCAAGTTGACACATTATGTTCAAACCTCTGGCAAGATGCCAAACTTCTTGCAGGCCTTCCTTGTCAGGCCTGGTTCAGAAGGCTGTGACTGCACCGGGGTTTTATAATTTAGGCCAATGTGTACTCACTTTCATAAAACTATACACAATACTACCTCTTCTGTTTGCAAATCAAGACCTTGTTGCTGCTGTACAGCCAAAACAATACAGAAATCAATGGAGCGCTGAGACTCTGTCATCTGTCACCCCAATTACAAATTTTTATAGTCGCCCAAACAGCCTCGTCGTTCTCATTAACTTTCTGAGCATACATTTAACTGGTATACATTTGTACTTTAAAACAATGAAATACTGTTTTTAATCTCATACTTGTAACTTAATGAGGTGCCAGCTAAGATTCTGGTTAAAAAGCAAAGAGTTTCTTCCAGCATGGAGGGAGACTAAAGGCTGAACAAATTACCAGCCCCTTGTGACTTGGCTGTGTCCTTTTAGAGAGGGAGTAGGCACTCAAGGACAGCAGGGCACTTGTGAGCACAGAGGCCTGTAATGCAGACACTGCCCAATGCTCCTGTCTTACTGCATCTTAAAGCTAACCTCTGTTGCTAACCTCTGTCGAGCTAATGTGATCATCTGTCAGGATGGAAATCTGCAAGCTTAGGTCAGTGTTCATTTATGTAAAGCACATGCCTTCTACCAGCCCTCTGGGTGGGTCCGTCGAAACCATTTGAGAGGCATAGTCCATATATATATATAGTAAGGGTCATTTTAAGTCATAGTGATAACTAAGTTATTGGGATGAAGAGGTAAACTGGTTTGGGTCCTAAGGCAGTTTTTTCTGATTCTTGAAAAGATTTCTTCCAACAGGCTTGGGGTTTGGAACAGGGGATTGTGTCATGGGTTAAAGGGATCAAGGAAGTCCTCTGAATGTAGTAGCCAAAGCAGTGTATCCAGGGCGTGACTCAGTTGCATCCTTCCATTCAGCTATTCTTCCAGCAGGGGAAAAGCTTGGACAGACAGATGGGAAGCCATCAGAGCTTGGCCAAAACCCACACTTGTCTTAGCTCATGTGGTTAAGAGCTGCAGAAAGTGGGAGAAGCCACGGTCTGAAAACGGTTGTCGTTCACTGGGCTCTCTTGAGTGGCAGCTCTGAATCCAGGTGTGATTTTTCCCACAGCAGACTTCCTCCCAGTTCACAGTGATGGGACCCCCTGGATATGATAGTATTTTCCATCAACAGAGAGGAACTGCTGCATTCCACACAGTCACACTTGCCCTCTGAAGCAGTGGAGCAATTTAAAAGGTGCCCAGTGGGGCATGAAGTCTAAAGAGGGGAAGTGCTGAAACTCTGGGAAGAATTTAGGTAGGTGGAGTGTGATTACTGAAGTTGAAATCTGTCCAGACCACTGAGTTAACCACTAATGCTATAAAAAAAAGAATGCTGTGGGCTCATTAAATTACTTCATTCTACCTGAACCTATTAATATCATCTAAATCATTAAAAAATCCTGTGTACCATTAAACATGAATGATGAAACTGGCTCTGAGCAGATGGCTGCCTTAATGGAGCACTATTCCAAACCACAATAGTCCTCTAGAGCCAAGATGGCTGTTTTTAGCCACTGTGATTGACGTGAGCACATGTCATCAAATTCACACAGGGAGTGGGGCTTTGGGGCAATGAAACAGAAAACTGTCCTGCATGTATTCATTAGCAATTAATCCTGAAATATGCATTATGAAACTGAGACAGAAAATGATTTAGAAAGAGCCAGAGGTATTTCAGCAATGTCCTTGATGGCCTTTATGCACAGAAAGAGATTAGGCAACAGCTGATAGAGGTAGGACACCAAGAGATCCCTTGCTTGCTGTGGGCTCCTATCTGGCCCTTGGATGGCAGTAGCACTAGGTACCTTGCAGATGTTTTCCCCAAGCTCAAGTGGCTAATAGGGTTCATCTCATATCACTTTGGAACTGGAAAACTGGTAATAAGTTTACATATGTGATGTACCCTGATGATTGTGCTGGATGGCACTGCTACTACGCCCTACCAGCTCCCAAAGGGGAAGACCCGGTAATACACTGATCTGGAAGAAATTGGGAACGGGCTTAAGAATAGCCATGCTGCCACTGGAATTCAAGTCTGATGCTTGCCTCAGATCCGTGGCCAGGGCAGACTGCCCAATAAAGGCTAGACTGTATCAGCAGGTCAGGATTTAGGGCTGGGCACAAGAATGACATAGGTAACTCATATGGTAGGGAACAGCTGTAGGCAGATGAGATTTCCCAAGTGCCAGATTGGAAAGAAATCTGTATCAGTTCCTAAGTATATTATTTCCCAGGTGGAGCAGTGGTAAAGAATCTGCCTGCCAATGCAGGAGACGCAAGAGACACAGATACAATCCCTGAGTTGGGCAGATCCCCTGGAGGAGGAAATGGCAACCCGCTCCAGTATACTTGCCTGGAAAATTCTATGGACAGAGGAGCCTGGTGGTTACAGTCCATGGGGTCACAAAGAGTTGGATATGACTGAGCAAGCGACTGAGCCTGCACACATATTATTTCAGCGGCTTCAACTGTTAGCTTTTAGTTAAGGAGTACCCACGAGGCCCAAATCCTCTGGTGAGGCAGGTTAAAGAAAGAAACCACAAATGGTAATTCAGTTTTAACATTTTATTGGGTAAATGATTTTAAAGGTAATAACAATAGTGTCAAAACTACTACAATATCTTTCCACAGCCATACCTTACAGACCCACATAAACCTTCTCATTTTTCTTTTTCTTCATTTATAATATTTTAAAGCCATACATGTCATATAAAATGCCCATTTCCAACAGTTTCTTCAAACTATTAAGCAATTAAATGTGGAAGGAAAGAGGACCTAGTTATACTTGAAGGGGCTGCAGATAATTGGTGATGTCTTACTGTAATCAAAAAACAGGGTACTAAGAAAGGGAGGACGAGAGAGCTACTCCAGGTAGCTTTGCTCATTACAAGTCTCACCACTGCATCACCAAGAACTCATTATGCTGGTGACTGATTCAAAGTAATTTTGGGGAACATATAAAACACTAAAATAACTTAGAAACTAGATCCAAATATTTCAAAAGTAATCAACTTTCATATACAAAAACAGTCAGAGGTGGTTACAAAAGTTTGTTTTCTCAGTGCGTCTATGTACCAGCGCAGTTACTGGGTCCAGAGCAAAATAAAAGGTTTATTTTCTTCTGAAACAGTAATAAAAAACAAGGAAAACATATCTTTGTATATAAAGGATCAATGCTGGTCTTAAGAATAATGTAATCAGAAACCCTTAAATCGAGAGGCACACAATGGGTTTCCGCTCTTAAAAAATAAAAGGAAAGTCACCAGTTTATTTCAATGGAGGAGGTGCTCACACCCCTCAAATAAACTTAATTCAATTTAACATCACTAGCAAAAATCACTTAGAAACTGTACAAAAATAAAAAAGTTAACACATTTAATCCTGCAAGGTTTTTGTAAGGACTGGAAGGCAGGCTTTTGGAGCAGCATTTGGGCATGGCTGGGGGCTTCTTTGGTTTGATCTAACACACAGAAGAGATGGAACCTATTCCAGGTGACAGTTTCGAATTTCCTGCACATTTGAAGACATGAAAAGAGGCCAGTATACAAACTTCCGGTGTGCTGGGCATTGGGGTTGTATGCAGTGGACTGAAAATCTTATAACTGCTTGAAGAGCGGCGGGGGGTGGGGTGGGTAAAGAGCAAGCCTTGCACTTCCTCCATCAATCACACCGGCCTCTCATGATAGGGGAGACGGGCAGGGCAGTAGCACGTTCTCCTACAGTCAGAAGGCCACTTAATGGGAGAAGGGGGAGGGGCAATTGTTCTTTTAGAATCTGGTACCTGGCTGACCTTGTTTAAGAACAAGAGAACCCTTCCAGAAATGGAAGCCTTTTGCTACATACCAAAGTAAAATACGTACTATTTTCCAAGAGGAAAAAAAATACCCAGTTGCATTTGAAAAACAGAAAACATAAATGGAACTAATTAACATTTAAAAGGGGGGCTATGTAAACTTTGTGCTACTCAAATGAAGTTCAAGTATTACTTCTGAGCTGTTTAGAGATCGTTGAACTTATACAATATTCTGGTGATAAGAGTGCAATTCACATTTGTGTTTCTGAACAAATAAACCACAACTGGCTAGAACACAACCTGTGCAATTAGAAATCTTCGTCTGAGTTAAAAACACATGCTACATATTTCAACATGTTCAAAGTTAATTCAAACCACATATTTAACAGCTTTGTAATATACGACAAAGGTGAAAGGGTCTAGCATTTGTTTGAAGCACACCATTACAAGTTTGTATAACACCTTTTACACTACAAAATCTTTTAGTCAACAGCTACTTAGACACAAAAAATGCACTGTGCATTAATTTGAATACAAAAGGAGACAAAACTATCCTTTTCCCCCAAGCCATGGTGGGAAATATTGCTGACCTCGTCCTCTGAAGCCTGCAGGATGGTTATTTCTTCAGTATAACATTATTACACTGGTAAGAAAATCTGTATAACATCTGCATATATCAAGAATTTTAAAAAATCTGATATGATTTTCGAGTCCGCATGACCAGTCACGTGACCTGCTCAAGATTGATTAGCACCGTTAAATACATTAACACACACATATGTATGTATTGTATATACACTCACATATGCATGTAGTAGATCTTTTCTTTAAAAAAAACTTCTAACCATGAGCTCACCCAGGATGAGGAGCCTGTTGAACTGATGAGATGATGGATAAGATGGATCAATATTGGTCTATTCTGTCTCTCTTCAGTTTGCTTGTTTTATTTACTTTTTTTTTGCAGCAGACAATATCATTCAGCTTGTGCTCAGTTTCCCTATAAGGGCAAGAAAAAATTTCCATCAGGTAGCCACTTGTTTTTATACTGAAAGACTAATCTGCTCCAAGATGCTCCCAAATAGAAATGAAAGGACTCAAAATCCCTTTCTAAAGGCCAACAGCTAGCTTTCTCTAACTAATCTCTAGGTTCAATGGAACTGGCTACCGAGGTTCCATTTCAGGCTAACAACTGGCTTCTTAGTTAAGGCATCACAACTGAAAATGGTTATTTCAACAACGGATGCTGTGGATGAAGGAATACCAAAGAACTTCTGAGAATTCTCATCAAAAATAAAAGCAGTTTGCTTTGCTGCAAGGGCCAGCAGAAGAAATTCAGCCAATTCACCTCACAAACTAGAAAAGGGGTTTCAAATTCTGAACTAGCAGTCTGTTACTTGTCACAGCAACTACATGTATAACTTATGCCATCTTGATATTCAGTGACATCACGTGGTTTTAGACTCTGTTCTGCACTGTACTTATATTCATCACTTGAAATCTTTGTTTCCTGTTTGAAAAAAAAATGTTTACATACACATATATTTATATATGCTTACTACCAAAATATGAAGATAATCTTTCTCCAGAGTCATCTGTCATTTTTCCTGGGGGTATACATACAGACCTCCCATTGACTCGAGGAAGTTCTCTGTGTATACATCACGGGAAAACTAGCGTGCAAATGAGCTGGGCTCTAGCAACTATGTCATACCTAAATGCCAACTCCATTTTTGCAGGGGTAAAATAACATCTTCTCAATATAGTAAATGTGTTTCTATCAAAAGTATGTAGTGCAGAAAGAGATTCAAGCGATTTTATAGTATTTCTAAAACTCCAGTATCGTCCCCATGATAAACATGTCTGAAATCACGACATGTATGAACTTTTGTTTCACTAGATTATCATTACCATTTCTTTAAATGGTAGCTAAAATTGTCTCTGGCCAATCATGAGTTATTGAAACCTAAAGCTAACAAATTTAAATTAATATATAATAGAAATGTGTCTCTTTTTGGTTATTTGCTCAAAATAAATTTTTTCAGCTTAAAAAAATACTCAAGAGTAAGCAATTTGTCTAATCTGTTGTTTCACATATATAAACAATAAAATTTTATAAGAATATTTCTCTAAATTGCCTTTTTTCTAACCCCTCTTAATTCCACTTCATTATATTCTTCTCAAAGGCACTAAATTCTGTATCTGCTCTCTTCCTGATATATGCTGCTTTTCAAAATGATTTCTGTAGCATATTTCAAAGGTAGCTTGTACTTTCTTAAAACAGTGTTTCAGTTTGTAAGTTGGTTCTATAAAGTGATGAGGCAGTTTTTCCTATGATAACTAGCACAATAGGCATAAATGATTTCTCACTCTGTGTGACAAGTCCTATCATGGACCTTTGAATATTCTACACTAGAATGAAAGTTCATATATTTTAACCATGGGAAAAACATATACTTAAGCAGTAAAGACCCACATACTAAGCTCTTGTAGCAAAATGAATTTTAGACAAATTCAAAAGTATACAAATACCTGAATCTGATATGAATTATTCCCAAACATGGCTATCAAAAGTTATCTATCTTACTAAGGAAAACAGAGGAAAAACCTAAATGAAATCCTTAAAAACTGCACAGTTTCTTCCATCCACAGTCAAAAGAAGGAAGGAAGCGAAGAAAGAGAGAAAGAAAGAAAGAAAGAAAGAAGACAGAAAGGAAGGCAAGAAGGACAGAAAGACAAACCTGACTGAAATAGCAAAGCAAAATTCTACATAATATTGTAAGGAAAGAAAACTCCAAAATTAATATATGCTGCAAAAAAAAATCAATGATCTAAAATAATAAAACAGGAGGATCTTCTTAATAAATGCCACTTTCCTACCCGTTACCATGATGATCTTAGTTGACAATGTCAAAGCTTCACCATGGCAACGGAAACTATCATCATAAAATGGTACAGTAAAACAGATAGCTAGACCAAGAAGGGGTAGGGTCTCCTGGGAAGAGGTCTGCAGAGAGGCCCAGTGACTGGTTGTGCGGCTCAGTGTCAGGAATAATGGTTGTATGGTGGGAGGGGATGCCCAATGCCATTTTGGAAATGATGATGCTGGCGATGAGCAAGGTATTCAGCATAGCTCAAGGTCATCTTTTCACTACGGTACCTGAAAGAAAGTTGGAAGAGACAAAGTTAACATCACGAAATAGGTGATATGTGAATGTCAGAGCTAGAAGGGATCCTTAGACATAATTCTTCTATATCAGGAAACAGAGACCTAGAGAGAAGTGACTTGCCCACTGTCACACAGCTAATACATAGCAAAGGTGAGAACAGAACCCAGGAATCCAGAGTCTGAGTCCGGGACTCTGCATTCTACTACTCCTTGTTTAGGGCTTCCTTGGTGGCTCAGATGGTAAAGAATCTGCTTGCAATACAGGAGACCCGGATTCAATCCCTGGGTTGAGAAGATCCCCTGGAGAAGGAAATGGCAACCCACTCCAGTATTCTTGCCTGGGAAATCCCATGGACAGAGGAGCCTGGTGGGCTATAGGCCATGGGGTCACAAAGAGTCAGACACAACTGAGCGATGAACACTTTCACTCCTCATTTAAATTGTTCTAGAAATCGTATTGCCCTCTCAGCTCCGGTTTGCTAACAGGAAAGAACAGAGGAAAGCCAGTCTATTACTGTCATGTATACATTTCATTCACTTGACTACTTTTTCTTCTGGGATCCTCCATCGGTTTTCTTTTACCATTCCTTTCCTTCTGTCCACAGGTCTCAGGCCTTGCCATTAAGGGAAAATAGCAGCAACACAAAACGTGTCTTGATTGTGGTATCTCAATCCTCTTTCCCCCATCTTTTTTTTCCTTCTTCTTCTTTTCATTGCCACACTTCTCAGAAGAGTCATGTGTTTTCTACCTCTCCATTAGGATACTTCTCACCACTCCCTTTTGGAAGCTCTCTGTGCCTTACGTTCTATAACTTCATACTCCCCTGGTTCTCCCCTAACCTCTTGGACCGCTCCTTATCTCTCTGATCACTCATCCTACCCTTATGCCTTGTAAGAGTTTCCTACATTTCTCCCTTCAGTTCCTTTGTCCCTATGCTCTGTCCCAGTTCAGTGAACCTTTGCCTCACAGCTTCAAGTATGTCGTCTTTACAGATGATCCCAAATCACCACCTCTAGCCATGAGCTCTACACATGTACATTTTCAGTGACCTATTGGACATTTCTATACAGATATCCCAAGAAGCACTTCAAATCCAGAAATCAGCGCATAAATGGAACTCTCCTCAATGTGGTCCATGTCTTGGTCAAAGGGACTGCCTTGGACCCTTTTATTTAGACGAAAGCCTTCACTTGCTCTTCTTCCCTACTTCTGAATGATGACTAAGTCCTTTTACTTTTTTCCACAATATTTTCTTTTCCTTCCTTTCATGCCATCCCACGGCCACAGCTCTTGTTAAGGCTCCCATTTCACCTTCTTTAGATTGCTGCCACAGATTCTTAGATAATAGAAATGTCTCCTAATTTTCCTGTTTCCAATTCTAATTTTACATTTCAAATCCATCTGTTCAAAACCCGTCAGTGGTTACTATTGCCTACAGAGTCGAGTTTAAACTTCTTACTCTCTACCTTCTGGGCCATATTTTCCCTGATGACCACCTTCTCTCTGTACACTGATGCTCAGTTGCTTCAGTTGTGTCTTGACTCTGAAACCCCATGGACTGTACCCCACCAGGCTCCTCTGTCCAGGGGACTATCCCAGCAAGAATACTGGAGTGGGTTGCCATTTCCTCCTCCAGGGGATCTTCCTAACCCAGGGATCGAACCTGCATATAGTACGTCTCCTGCATTGGCAGGTGGATTCTTTACCACTGCACCACTTGGGAAGCCCCTCAGAAAGTTCTCTTTAAGTTAACCCCTTTCCTCCCCCACTCTCCCCACCTGTCAAATATTCTACTCATTCTTCAATGAGTAGAATTCTTATACTTGGCCTCCAATCTACTTCCTCTTTGAAATTTTCTGTTATCCACAACCCCCTCTTGGAATTCCTCTTTCCCTACTCTATGATCTCATACCATCCATTATATTTTGCTTCTATTAATAATTATTTTTGCACATGCCCTTCTATTCTCCTAGACTGTAACTCCTCAGAGCTGAGAATAGTTCATTTTTAGAGTATAGGCATTCAATGTGGTTTTGCAGAATTAAAAGAAATGGAAACAACAACCCATTTTCCTAAAATGTTTGATACTTTCCTTTTTTAAGTCAGTACCCCATGAGTCCTTGCAGAAATTCATTCAGCATCTGTGAGTCTAGCTCAGTTGTGTTTTTTTCAGCAAGCTTTCTGTCACTGCCAAGATTCTAAAGTGAAATTCAAATTTGAGGGCTGCTTATCAGGATCCTGGGGTCCTGCTAAGGCATGTCAAAAGCTGGCCAATAAACTCAGGTAACTTTCTTCCATAACGTAGTCTAAAGGCTCAGAAGGTTTGCTTTAACAAAGCCAGACTAATCACACAGAGCTAAGATGGGAAGGATGGGCTCATACATCATACAGGCTTTACTGTCGAGCTGAGTTCCATTGTATCCACCCTCAGAATGGCCCTGCCATTCATTTCACTCTGTTTCAGAAAAAAAGAAGCAAGTATAGTTAGAGAAAAGATTACACAAGGTTACAGGTATGCACATCAAAATATATCGGTCAGCCCTGCACTAGGCAGTACTTTCTGTACCTGGTCAGTTTTATGGTTTTCCTGAATTCATTAGTAATCGGAGCTTTGTATCCTCCTTTTCTCAGTAAGGAGTCTATGGTCTGAATGTGGTCCCATCCTGCGGAGAGCAGACCAGATAAAATACCAGTCAAGCACATGTAATAAGCACCTTTGGTTAAATACAAAACGACTTTGTAGAGGTCAGCTATCACTGTCACCAACTGCTATCAACCCCTTTGGTCCTAAAAACAGGCACACAGAAGGGCTAAGATTTCACCCTGTGCAGAAGCAGGTATACCATGGCACACCTTCAATTTTAGCTATCCCTGCTGGCTCGCAATACTGGCTTCTTTATCTCAACCACATTCCAAGACACGGAGCCTAAGAGGCCAGCAGTAACTTCAGGGGTGTCGCAGTAACAAACTATAAACACTGTACTCTCCTCTAACGGTGACATCTTTAAAAGGGAGGGAAAAGACTCATTGAGCCAACTCAGTAGGACATAGGATTCCCACACTAACTCATGGTAATCACCATTTCTAATGGTATCTTCCGGAGTCAATCATGTGTATCTGTGTGCAGCATTCAAAGGCATTTTTATGGGTTCTGACACAGGATGCACACTCATACCCCAGGCCCTCAAGCTCATGTTTGCTCTACAGAGTCAACAGGACTACAGAATTAAGAAATTTTCAAAAGTAACCCCAATAAATCTTCAGAGAGCTGCTTTAAAGACTAATAACTTGTTTGGGGGTTTACTATTAAATTTTTCAATTCTATATCACATTTATATTAAACAGATATGGTAAAACCAAATTACCCATGCTTTCTGATGAGAAGAAAAGCTCCATGAGATAAAGAAGAGATTCATTTCAACTAACATGAAATTATAATTTAGTAGCAGCTAGAAAGACAAGATACTACAGAATGAAATGTATTTTGTGTTACACTGGTAGTTCCTAAAGCTTTGTGCTATGTATGTAAAGTCAAAAAACATTTGTTGATGAGGAACAAATAAAACACTGTAATAGTTCATTTATTCTCAATGCTCCTAATCTTCACGGGAAACTTAACAGTCTTAATAGTAGCAGAATGAGTAATGGCAACCACCTAAGATTTGATAATGACAATGAAGTGTGTGGCTGACCATCAAACAAAAGGCTTATTATGCCACAAGGCTATAGCACAGTGGAATGTGGGAAAGTGGCACATCAAATTTACAGCAAACCACTGCCTAAAAGCCCAATTTTTACAAATCTTTCCTTTTTTGAAAGTTTATTTTTTTATGTTTTTGCTGTCAAACTTTAGTACAGAGATTCAACTTCTGTGTAATTCACCAATTTCAGACAGACATTGCAGTGGCAGTGAGAGGAGAATCATTTCTTATAATCTGACAGTGATCAATTATCAGATATAACTGCAAGGTCAAATAGCACATTTTAACTTGTATATTTGTTTAAATTCTTCACCAGATGGTATAAAATAAAGTACAACAATGACCTTGCTCCTTTGCAACCTCCGGTAGATAGGTGGCGGTGCGTTTTGATCCTTTTTCATTGATGAATTCTATTCTAATGCCATGTACACCCACCTGAAAGAAATTGGCAGAAATTGGCAGTTTTATTAGTACAGTTTTCTTCATAGAAAAAAAAAAAGAAAAAGTTATAATTTGACTTTCAGAGAATGCAGTTTGTTTGTTTTTTTTCTTTCCCCTTGCTTTTTGGAAGGGCATATCTCTTCTCTTTCCAAAACACTGACTTTGGAGATTGAAGGCCAGTGTCATGGCCATGGAGACTGAAGACATTGACTTACATGTGCCCAACATGCACCACGGAGAAGGCAATGGCACCCCACTCCAGTAATCTTGCCTGGAAAATCCCATGGACGGGGGAGCCTGGTGGGCTGCCATCTATGGGGTCGCACAGAGTCAGACACGACTGAAGCGACTTAGCAGCAGCAGCAGCCACACACACCAGGTTATGTATGCCATTCTCTATGGAACTGGGACCACCACTCTGGCTATGTGTAGAATAAGACAATCAATGGCAAGTGTCCTGTCCCCACCCCCAAACTGTAGCTCATGCCAATAAGGAACTAGACCAAGGGAACCGACTTTAGAGAGACAGCAAACAATCATCCAAACAAACAAATGTTTTTTTTGTTTTCAGGGGCAAACACCATTTCAGACTGAGCTCCAGAACTTGTGTGGTGGCTGACTCCCTTCCCAAATTGTCTAGTCTCTTTGAAACCTTGATTAGATAAACAAACACAGATAAAACAAAAAAAAATCTAACAACCAGATCCTGCATCGTCACCCATTATGTCTAAAAAAAATGTATTTTGGATTGAAGTGTGCCTGTGGCAAACCCTGTCTGTCTACAACACTGCTGCCAAATCTAAGAGCAGTAAAATTTCAAATCAAAAGGAATCTGTCCTTTCTGGTCATATGTATAGAGCTAAAGACCATACAAAGTTCTTATATTCTTTATATACATTGATAATGGCATTTCAAAGTATAACAAACTCCATTCTGCTCTCCCAAATGTATGGCTGCTATAGATCAAGGGTTCCTAGGTGGAGTTTAAGGTTGTCCAGGAGGGAAGATGTTAAGACCAGGTAAACATTTTTACCAGAGAAAGAGGCTTCTTTGCAGAGCAGCTGGTTACATCCATTCATCTGTATGGATGCAAAGGCCTTTTGCTTCTGCACTAAGCCTGAAATTTCTATTTTTCAGGAATAAGAAGTCCTCTGGAAAAGCTATTTTATTTTTTTCCCCAGGTCTTCACACATCTATCCATTAGAGCCTGTCAGATCTTCTGAGAAGTTTATGTTTTTTATTAAAGCCTATCTCTGTGGCTATTTTTTCTATCTAATATCAGTATTCTTATGAATATCCTTCTGCTGAAAATGCAATCAGGGCAGCTGTTTAAAAACTAACACAATAAGGCCTCCCATCCCCTGTGGGAAATGACCATGGACAGCTGAGAAGACATATGAGTGCTCAGCTATCAGGCATTTCCAGGATAAAGGACATCTACTAATCTCCCCAGTGCCTGACAAAATATTGAGACAATGACAAATTTGCAACAGTTTCTGTATACTGACTTTCTGATCAGTGACTTTGAAATTTTTTCCTTCAACAATATCAGATCCTTCATAATTTGTTTTTAAAAACATACGGTATAAATAATTTATGTTGCTGTCATTCACTGAGGTGAATTCTGCATCTTCAAGTCAATTTATCAAAAACCTGTCATGTTAAAATTGAAAAGAATTTTGGTGTTTATTAAGGTGTCTCATCAAAACTGTGAGAGAAAGAATGTTTCCCTATCTGTGAGATGAGAATGTTAGATTTAATCAGTACTGTTTAATTGGTCTGGGGTGGGGCTGGGGGCTGCAAAGTTTATCAGAATTTCAAGCAGGTTCGTAGGTATAGTTTGTAAAAAGAATAACTCCCCAGGTGATTTTTATTCTGGGTTAACTAGATAACCTCTAATAATCAGTCTAGCGCTGACAAACTGTGGCTAAGTATTGAAAAACAAAAACGATTCAGGCAAATTGGAGGTGATTTACACATAAATCCTTTCTTCATAGAGTACATTCTGTGCTTTTCAAAAAAAATTACAGAGATTTTGAAACCTAGTAATTTAAAAATGAAAAGAGGTAAGACCAATTGTATGGTACATGAATAATATCTTAATAAAGATATAGGTAGATAGATAGATATGAAGACGGTAAGACCAAACTGGAAGAGCATATTGACCAAAATAAAAATTATTCATGAATGAAACTGATTTACTATTGTATTTCAAGGAGGCCCCACCATCAAATTAGATATAAAAAATTATCAAAATTCTCCCATTTTGAATCAGTACCACATTTACAAGTTTTAACTCTTTTTTGTGTTCCTATGATTCTGAACAATCGAAAGCCCCTGTAAATTGAACTTTAGGTAAGGTGATTTTCAAGTGATTCCTTTGTGAGAAATAACTTATTTCATACGTCAAAAATATACTCCACAGAGATATAAAGCCAAAGCCAGGGTGACTCATTTTTTTTTTTTTCTGACTAGGAGAATCAGGAGAATGCTAATAATGTTCTGAACAGAATCAAAGTATAATAGCCTTTTTTCACCTGTTGAGCAACAGCATTTTCCTTGCTCCCAGAACCACAGACACCACCAAATAGTCACACTGCACAATCAAAACAGGAGAGTGGAAAATGGCCTACTGTGGGGAATGACCAAATTTGGCTAACCTGGGGAAATCACTGGCCTTGCAAATTAAGTCATCTTCACTGAAATGAGCACCAAAACTAATTCTGCATTGTTGGAGGGAGGCATCTGTCACAGCTCTAACTCCAAAATGTAACCCTCATGTACAATAATTGAATTCTCCCTCCCTTCGACAGACTGGAGAATCCTTTGGGCCAGCAGCATCCCAGGAGACAAAGGCTCTAGTTGCAGTGAACAGCTAGATAAGAGGGCAACTGACTTAGGGGTCTGGGAGTCCTTGAAGCAAACTTGCTCGAAAACACTATCACAGTACCTTTCCATTTCTTAGGATATATAAGGAGTTAGCATATGGGAAAACTACGTCACTCAACACCCTTAACCACCGCTGCCCAAAATTACAGCCAGGTGAGCAAAAACTGGAGACACGCAAAATCTAGCCTTATTGGAGTCTTCAGGTCATTTTCAAAACTATTAGAAGGTCTGGGGAGAAAAATGTTTTCAAGGTCCATCAGCTGTGATAATATCCTTTTAATCAAGGCTGTACTTTTACTAAGCAAAGCTATAAATCAACTGAAATGGTAGTAAATTAAATGTAGGACTTATAGATAAGAGGATATGGAATTAAACAGAGCTGTATCTGTGTGTGCTGTGACAGAACATGAAGAGTAGTTCAACAGATTCCTATTTCATGTTAAAAAGAAAGCCATATTTATTCTGAACCTTTCCACAGCAAGTGACTTTTATTAGTGCTATTATACAATCTTTTGTTTTCAATATGGCCCAGAATGATTAAATATCAAGATGAATGTTAGGACCCGGAGGTGATTATTCAGTGTGGGGATTATGCATCCTCAACTCCCCCTGGCCTCGGCCTCATCCTCTTTCCTCTGTTGTGTATTTCTCTATTTGTTCACTCCTCTATCAGAGAGCATGTGGGCACAGGAAAAAGAGATACGTGCAAATTAATCAATTTTGCTACATAGTAAAATGGTTTGGTAGGAGAAGAGATTATAAATAATGGCTAAGATGAAGCTTCTAGACTGTCTGCCAATTTCATTTATCCTCGTTATCTCACCCCTTGTTAGAAATGTGGCTTCATTTAAAACTATTACCCCCTAATGCAGTGCCTCTCAATGCAGGAGCATTAAAAAAAAAAAAAAGTGCCCTCTCCCCTCCTCATTATAATACACGGTCCATATTATGCCCTGTACAATTGCATAGTCAAAGTCTAAAATACCCTATAATCCACTAGCAGCTCTACAAAAGGGTCTCGCTTTTACTTGTGAGCCTAATCAGCAAGCCAACAATCTGGATATGCTGAAACATGACAGTCATCTGGCTAAAATCATCAGTGAGTATAAAATGTGACCTGGCTAAGTGGTATAGGCTCCATGCAAGCCTTGGACCATTTGGGTCCACAATTACCTACACATCCTGACCCTCAAAGCTAAACCTGCCCCTGATCACATCCTGGCCAACAAAACCAATTTACTTCCTCAGGTTCATCCTGTCTTAGCAAATGTCCCTGTTAGTTCCACTCTTCCCAATTTTCAGAACCAAATGTTGGGTTCTCCCTGTAATGAATGGTATGGCCATAGCTTCACTCCACTGATTTTCAGTGGGTTCACCTTGAATAAAATAAAAAATATCAGGTCAAAGAATCAGAGGTTGTCTGACACAGCTTCGTTGCTGATATCATTTGGCAAAATAGGCTCTGCAATGAACAAAGCAGCCAGTCGCTGGTCGTTCACCTAAGACTGACCTGCCAGGCTCGGTGTGCCAGTTCCACTGAACTGAATGAAAGGACTATGTTCCTAAAGAGAGGTGCTCAGGATGTTTGGCACACCCCCGAGCTTTAGAGGCTGGCATCATAGGAGACACACATGAGGCTCTCTCATAGGCTCTCTCACAAAACAACCCGTGGCATCACGGACAGAAACAAACAGTGCACTGGACAAACTATGGGTCTGACCCAGAGTCTGGTGTTTCTGCTATTTTTAGGATAAAGCCACAAGTGATATTTTGCCTGAAAGCACAAACTCCACAACGCAGCATCTTCAACTCATTCAACTCACAGCCCAACAGTACCTTTTGCCCCATCCCCAGCTCAGCCTTCTTCACACTGACTCTTACTCTCCTCAACAAGAGCAAATTCCACATAAAAGAGGCAAATCCACCAAACTTGGTTGTCCACCAAGAATAATTCTTATTTGGGCAAGAAAAATTAGCATTTTCATCATAAGGGCTGATGACAATTTGTACTGATCCTAATGAATCATTTCCCCCAATCCTGATAATGTTGACTACAAAAAAAATGTCAACTACATATTGTCCAAACCTGCCTGTCAAATTCCCAAAGTTGTGATTCCTCATCACTTTACTCTACCCATCAACTTCAGAAGTTAAGTCTGAAGCTTTGAAGATGCCCATCTGATTGATAGTTAACACTTAACAATGGCTAACAATGAGCACTTCAGAATCTGACCAAATAATAAATTTTTAAAAGTGTTGCTGCAATTCAGGGTTTTTCTTCTTAGTAATTTTTACTTCTGTGAACTTTAAAAATTATAAACATGGATTTTTTAAAATTTATAAGAATAATACATGCATATTACAAAAATCATCCCTTTTGAAAATTTTGCAGGAGAAACTAAAGATGATGTGTAATCCTCGTACTATCTAGGGACAGCTCTTGCCTTCATGAGACTTAAAGAATAACCTTCTCTTGAACCAACTGAGATGTCACCAAGGACTGTTATTAGGTTATTTTTATCCATTATCTGACCAGTTCCCTTAGTTGTCCTTGTAAAAAATATTACAAAAGTAAACAAAAAGGGTAATTGATTGCAAAGCCATCACTTAGGCACAAGTAACCTTTTAGTATATTCTACCTTAAAAACTCTACTGCACCCTCCACCTCAGCTGAGATGGTTTTTTTCCCCTATTGTTATTTTGTGAAAACACCTGCAAAGGTCTCCTTGACCAAAATACGTATGTATTGCTCTTTTCTAAAATCCCTGCAAATTAGACACCTTTAGCTTAGAAATTAGTTCAGTCTCCATGGACCAATTCTTGGCTTTTGCAGAGCTTACCAAAAGACCAATTACTGCCAATTTTGATTCATGTAGGAGACTCAGACATCTTGTCTATCAGGAACATAAAGCTGCCAATTTATTTCACAAAGACCACTGAACAACAATCTGGTAACATTTATTTCAATAAATAAATGTTTATTTATTGCAAACTAATGGCAAACTAATAGCAAACACATAGCAAATGCATAGCTCTAAAATACCTGGACTAGCTAATAATCATCTCCATGAACTTTTAAATAATTAGCTAAGATTTTAAAATAAAGCATAGTTAATGAAGAGGTACTCTGAAAAGCTATAAAGCCAAACATGTTTATACATCATTTGCAATGAAAGAAAATGTTCTTACTCTAAGGTTTTGCAGGGAACAAGTGACAGCTCAGAGTGCAATTAAGGGGGGAAAAGCCCATTCTCTGTAATGATTAATTATAATGAGCATTCCTTAAAAACTGAACATCCTGAAGCTTTCCAAGGAAAGCTCAGGCAACACAGGTGACCTTTAAATAAAAAGCCTGCTTTTCGTCAAAAGTTGGAAAAATACATTCCTACCATTTTTTAAAAGGGGATGAGGAAGGGAGTGAATTTACAGACAAGGAAACTAAAGTTATACATTTTTTTAAAAGCAGATCTAGAGATCTGCTTTAGTTTGCTTTTCGAAGGCTGAGGGGAAAAACATCTCTTGAAAATGTACCCAATATAAAAATGTTGTTTGCCTGATAAGAAACTGAGAAAAATCTTATACACATTAGAACTGTACACTGAGTATCTGACTCAATATGGTTTTACTCAGTTTCTACAAAAGAGATTTGTTCCTAAAAAGTTACATATGGCTTGAACTTATGTAAATAAATTAATCTTAAAGTCATGAGAAAGATAGTAAAGAAACCCTATAGGGTGTCCTTCTGCAAACGAAAATATCTATTTGTAAAGTAAATAATCAGTCCCTAATATATTTGCTTAATTTAGATTTATACCTATAATGTTGACTTAGAGTATGATGCAATAATAAAGTAGAAGCATTTATGGTTTAGAATTGAGTATTCTTCTTCCTGAAGAGAATTCTTTTGTGAAAAAGAAATTTAGAACGTAAAATTTTAGAAAATGGACAATCTTTCACTTTGTTGCCTACTTTAAGTTGGCAATGGCCATTTTAAAAGTTAGGGACCTCTTATGACTTCTAAATGGCTAGCATTCATTCATTCCCTGGATGTAAAACAAAACAAGCCATTTTTAAAACCGGTGTCACAGCGTCACACTCTGTCAGCATCCAGAGAGACCTTAGGAATTATCTAGTCCAACTCTTCCAACTTCCTGGGGAGGAAACAGAGGTCCAGAAAGGGCAGCAAGCTGGGTAGTGGCAGTTAGGAAGAGAACCCGAGTCCCCTCGTTTCCACAATTCAGCTCTCTCTTTTTATCAAATGCTAGGGATACGCACACAGAGGCAACCTGTACAGGAAAGAGTAGTCGATTGGAACTACTACAAGAAAAGGGCTGGAAGAGTTTATGGATTTGAGGGAAGAAGCAGGAAAAAATTCCCCCACCAAACAATGCCCTGGGAGGGAAGCTGGAAGCAAATGGAGGAGGCTTGACAATAGACTACAGCAGCCCATCTCACTAACAGTATCAATAGCTAATGGAAATTTTTATGCATTAAATCACCTTCTAGAGGTTACTTTACTTTGTTCGGCTTGCTTCCTCACTAGGCTTCTGATACACTGAATTGTGACTCACAGCAAATTCTTTCTAGATGGCCAGGAAGTGTGAAGCATTCCTTTCCCAATGTTCTACAGCACTTGAAAAAACATTCAAAGTAGAGCATCAGGATGAAGACTAAGTTATCCTAATGATAGTGACATCTTACACAACCACCTCAAGGTCCCTGAGAAAATACTGTGAAAAACATTTTCTTAGATAGATGAAGCCTATGTATTTTTTAAAAGGCAGAAACCTTAGGTTAGAAGAGAAGCAAAACACAGTGTTTATCGTAGTTGGGAAAAATAAGCAAGGGTCTGGGGTTGACAGAACATGTACCACTAGAAGTCATTTTACTTGGTGACTTCATGAGTCATGCTAATCATCTGTGTATGAATGGAAACACTGTTTTCAGTAGAACATTAACAGGAGCCAGAAAAATGTAAAACCTTTAAGTGGGGAGACAGGGTGAAAAGAAGAACATTAACTTCTAAAAAATATATATGTGAGATGACAGTAGCTGATTTATTCATCTCATCTGTTTATTCTCATGAAGGCTGCTACAAAAGTGCCCTATTAACTGCAACTGAACATGTCAGAAATGGAGTTGTGATCATTTAAGAGGTGTGCTTTGGAGCTTGCTTTTTAAAGTGAAGTACAGTTCTCTGGGTACTAAGAGTTCAACAAGCTTGGGTGCTTTGGGGACAGAGTAAGATTAGGAGGGACTTGAGGTCTACCTTTATAGTCTGGGGACAGATTTTTGGCTCCACGTAAGAATCATGCTGGCCAGCCCCACCCAGGATGGGTTGATTCCATGTAAGCAGTCTGCCTTAAGGGCCACAAGTGACAACTGTATACACAGGTGAAATGTCAGTGATTCAGGAAGCTGTATATAGCAAAAAGTGCCTTATGGTTTGTGACAGTATCAGTAATCTATTGAAATATGATCTACAGGTCTACTTCAGAATGCAGAAAACATGCCTTCCTCATGCCTTCAAAATGATCTTGTCTCTAAAGCAGAGATAAAAGACTATTATAAATTGCCTGACTACAATTTATAAAATATTTTGACATCTGTCAGCAAATTGCTACATCAGTTCCCCACAGGATCACTGGTAGTATACTTGCTATACAAGTTCTTCTACAAACAAAAGGCTTATTCATTTATATAGTCCTGAAAATGAGCAGCTAGTAGATGACACACCTAGAATCACCCCTTGAGTCAAACTCCAGGGAGTATGATGTCACTGGTTTTATCTTCTTTCAGATCTTTAAAAGGAAACATGGCTCCCAAACAGTGTAACTACACAAGTTCTAGGCTCCCTATCATTTCAGAGGACTCCAACATGCTGCATGAGCTCTTCTTCCCCCTCTCTAAAGCACCATGTCTGTCAGCCATCCTGCCACTCAGAATTCGAAGAGTGTTGTCAATTGAAGAATACAGAACAATGATAAGTTTTTGTGTTCAAACACAAGGCAGATCACTTCAGATATCTCCCTAGAGATGTAATTTTCCTCATTTAACAACCATGTTACCCGTTGCAGGTAGGTATTTCAACTTACCAGTTAATCATTACCCATCCACCCACTCCCGCCCCCGCCCCTGCCCAGATCAATCACTCCTCATTCTTCTCATACCTATCAGGGCAATAAGTAGATCATGATGTGGGCATTGGTCAGCAATTCTCAGAAGGGAGGGAACCTATTCCAATTTGTCTTTCAAGCCTTTGGTGGCTGGTTTGTTGTTTTTAATGACTATGAAGATTCCTTGAGAGGCTACCTGCAGACACTTTCATTTTGACACATTTCATTTTGAGGAAATATAACAGATGGAAGCATTACTGATCATTTTGTCAATTCAACAGTGACGTGAAAATTAGTTACATCCACTTGTGAAACCACTTATCACGCATTCTTCACATTATCAGATAGAAGCATTCTAGCCTCTAGAGGTCTGATGTAAATCCTATTTTCCTACTAAATGCTGTCATAAAATTAGAGACATGTTACCAAAAGAGAGATCCCAAATAGGCTGAGTTAAAAACCTTGGCTGAAGAAGAGAGTAACTGCCAGCCCTGTGGCAGCTCACTTGTTCCTGATCATTTGAAAATTAGGTGTCTATTACCTCTGGTCACGTCCCTCATCCTCATGACCCCAGGGATGTCTTTGTTGTTGTTGAAGTTACCTAACTCTATCCTGGGGACTCCCAGACTTTGCCCTCTTCCTGCTTTGATCTGGGCATTTTCGTCCTTTTAATTAGGAATTCTACTGCAGTAACACGCTTCACCAACGGGGGTCAACTCTCAAACTGTACTTCCACCAGAAAAGCGCTATGTTCGAGGTTTCTGCTCATATATAACATACTCATTACTGATCGATCCCTGACTTAAAAATTCTCCATTGAAATTCTGTAATCATCTCCTGTTTCCCCCTCTGGTACAAACATACATAGTACTTTGTATTACAGGTTAAAATTAGATACTTATGGTGAATAGGATATTTCATTCTTAGAAGAAAAGTTATACTTATTTGACAGTGTGAAATTTCTCAAAGTGAAATGTATACCTTCTTAATATAGACTGACTCCTCATAAAGGAATTCCACAAAAAATAATTAACATATATACAAAGATAAACCATAACAGGCTCCCCTATAATCTTCTTTTTAATAGTGACTGTAAATGTAATATAATATCAGTTACATAAGCAAAGATGTAGTTTTATTGATACAAAGACACAAAAAGAATTAAGAGAAAGAATTCCAAAATATTAACAGTTATCTCAGAATGGTGTAATTCCAAATGGCTTGCAGCTCTTTCTTTCTATTTTTTGAATTTTAAAAGTTTTATTCTTTTTAGAATTATTATATTATTGTGGGCAGTAGTTTAAAATATATACATATATATGCATATGCACATGTACCTTTTTATTTGATAAAATACACATAACAAAATTTACCATTTTATCCACTTGAAAGTGTACAAAATAGGTAGCATTAAGTACGTTTACAATGTTATACAACCATCACTACTATCCAGTTTCAGAAGTTTTTCATCACCTCCAGTGGAAACCTTGTACCCATTAGGCAGTCACTTCCCATTCATACCCTCCCCCCAAACCCCTGGCAACCACTAATCTGCTGTCTATCTTTACGATTTGCCCATTCTGGGTATTTCTTATAAACAGAATCATACAGGATGTGGCCTTTTGTGCCTGGCTCTTTTCACTTAGCATAATGTTTCCAAGGCTCATTCCTGTTGTAGTATGTATCAGTCCTTCATTTGTTTAATGGCTGAATAATATTCAATTCTTTGGCTATAATGCATTTTATCCAGTCATCTGTTGAGAGACGTTTGAGTTGTTTTCTACCTTTTGGCTATTGTGAATAGTGCTGCTATGAACATTCATGGACAAGTTTTGTTTCAACGTCTGTTTTCATTTCTTTGGGGTATATACTTAGCAGAGGAAGGTTACTGACATATGCTTTTTAAAAAATTTATTTAATTCTACTTTGGCATTCTGTGTTTAAAGTAGCAATGCTTTTCTCAAAATTGTTAAGGATAATCCTTAAAATACTGATTATGGTACATTTTTTTAAAGGCCAAATCACACTCTTTTTAAAAATGTAATTTTCATCCTTATTCTTTGGGAACAAATTTCTCTTATGCTAAATACTTTAAACTATGATGAAGTAACTGAAAATGACAGTCTTTTCCTCTTAGCATAGCTATTCTAGCAGTACTTAAATCACTTTCAAATGCTTATATATTAAAAGTACAAAAATATATGTATATTTTTTGTTGCTTCTTTAACAGAAAAGCATCATTAAATAGACATCAATATTTAAACTTTAAGGGCTGTATTAAATATATAATGCCAAGTAGAAACATAGAGAATCTTCTAAAAATTCAAACTAGCAGATGGTGATCAGAGAGGATGAATACACCCTAAAAGAATACACAGTACCAATTCTTAAGTTGCTTTACCTTTTACCCTCCCAACAGAAAGATAACATATCTCATGAACATACAAGCCCAATAGTATCTAGGTTCATCTTAGCTGTAGACACTACTTGATGTGGCCTAAAGAAGATGATGGTGTGCTTACCCATACCTATTTAGCAACTGTTGGCTTTTCCCATTTTTCCTTCCCCGAGAACATATGCACACACATTTATGCAATAAACATTCATGTACATGTCACACGTGCACACTTCTGCACACACAGATGCACCCTTTCTGAACTGTACTTCCAACTCAGTGGCTCCAAGTAAAGGTAGGAATGTTTTTGTAGCCCAGTCACCCCCTAGATCTCAGGCTTCTTCTGCTATTATCACTCCCATCCCTACCAATACACACATAGCGCCCTGTGATTCAGAAAGCAGAAATATAAGTCTAGCTAGAGAAGAGGAAGCAATTACAATATTATTTGTTAATAAGTAAGGGATATGATTTGGGATCACTTAAAAATAAAGTACTGAGGTATTTCTATAATACCGGTAGATATCTCTTTAAGAAAAATTCAAATAGGAACAATAAAACTTACAGAAAAGGATCAACTGGAATATTTTAATTCTATAAAAGGTTCCAACTTTGCCAGGGTCAACACTATCAACAAATTTTACTTTTTCCTTTACAAAAAAATCTTAAGATGCTTTCATATTCTAATAATGCTCAAAGAAAACACTACCACAAACCCCAGAAAGGGACTGTTTCATCCTACTCTCTGAAGAATTTTTTAAATAGCTCTCGCATAACAATATTTATATCATGGAGATTTTTTTCAATGAAGATTAAGAACTTTATAAATGTCTTTTTTTCTGTATGTGGAAAACTGAAACACAGTGGAGTAAATTGTCAAGGATATCACAAGGAGTGAGGGGGAAGCCAAAAATAAAATTAACTGTTAAGAAAGTGGCCTGTCCACAGAATAAAATATCTCACTTACCATGGGGGATAGTCATTCTAAAATGGCAGTAGAATTAAACATCATGTTATATCATGATGATACAGTCAAGTCATTTATGAGTATCTATATGCACATGAATGCTCTGTGTATCACTGAATTCCCAATGTTTCATTCTTATACCACTTAATTTCTTTGTGCTTGTGTATACTTCTTTTCTCTGCTATTAGACTATAAGATATTTATGGCAGAGACCAAATCTCAGCACTTACATGTATGAGGCACATGCCTGGAATATAGTAAGCAGCCAGGTAACATGGGTATGTTCACATGTAAAATTTCATAGATATATACTCAACTAACACCACCCAGGGCTTCCCTGGTAGCTCAGAGGTTAAAGCGTCTGCCTGCAATATAGGAGATCTGGATTCGATCCCTGGGTCGGGAAGATCCCCTGGAGAAGGAAATGGCCACCCACTCCAGTATTCTTGCCTGGAGAATCCCACGGATGGAGGAGCCTGATGGGCTACAGTCCATGGGGTTGCAAAGAGTCGGACATGACTGAGTGACTTAACTAACTAACTAACGAACACCACCCAACCACCAAAACAAATCATGGTGAGAATCTGAAGTTTCTTAACAACTCAACCCCATATACTAAAGAAGAACAAAAAGATGACCAATATAGGCTACTGTAATTGTAATGCACAGAGATACCCTAGATACACTCTTACTTGTTCGTGTGTGGAAGTACATAGATTAAGGTATCCAAGAATGAATTAGCATAATTTACTTGTAGTTAATCAACACCCCATTATTATCCATGAGCTGATTTCCCCAACTGGTATATTATCCTAACCCTTTCGCCACTTGTTACTGCGATATATCCTCCGACTACCTAACTGTTTGGTGGCAGTCATACCAGAAAGGAGAAATAAATTCTAATCAATCCTGCTTACTACTTGTTAACAGCTTTTATGAGGTGCTGTGGTGAAGTTAATAGGATAAAAATGAAGAGCAAATTTAGTTTGGGGTATTTAAACAACATAAGGTACTTTGCCTTCAAAAAAAAAAAAAAAGAAAAACTCCTTCACTCACATTTCATTGATCAGCTGTGAGGTTTATTTATCCACGTTATCTCCATCTCCATTACAAAAGAGTTATCTTGGGCCTAATTTTTAAACAATTACTCAGGAGTTACCTTCCTTTTTCTTTAAAAATTCTCTATTGTCTTACCTCCCAGTCCAAATAATCACAGACGTCTTCGAAGTTAGTGAGCAGAGACACTGAGCAGAACAGCCGTGGCAGCTCATCCCTTGTCATTGGGGGAAAACGGCTATCTTTAAGGGCACTGTTGAAAACAAAGCAAATATTAAAACAGTCACTAGATATGAGTTCCTAGTTTCAAATGCAGACAATCATTTGAAAAAGGTAAGAATTTCTTAAAAAATCAGTAAGGTGAGAAAGGTGCCAAAATCTCCAAATGCATTCAAGCGCTACAAAGATTTTAGAAGTTATTTTTGTTCATTCAGCAGATTGTGTTTACTAGCCAATCCTGTGACTGATTCAATTGTAAAGAGTGAATGATCAATTACATTTCCTGTATAGTCATTTCCTTGTATACTTCCCTGTTACTTGTAGAATTTGACAATGTTTTATTTGATTTTTGAGGAGAATAAAAACTAGAGCAGTGTAAACTTAGGGGAAGAATTCTACATCTAGCACTGACTGGTAGAAAAAACATATATATATATATTTCATGTTGTTAAAAAAAAAAAAAGGTTCACACTAGGTTGGACAGCTACCATAGAACAACATATAAAAAGTTCAAAAAAAGGTAAAAATGCTATTTTCTTCAAGCAAAAGAAATCAAAGAAAATGAAAATTATCATGCAAATTATGGACTAAAAGTACAAAGATTTCAAGCCCCCTCTAAAGGAGAATTCAAGATACTACTCAAAAATTGTGAAACTTCAGGAAATAGGGCTAATCTTAGGAAATAAAATTATGATTAGGAAACCATTAATCACATCAATGGATTTCTGAGTACATCTACTCTGATTCAATCCTGTAATCAAGGGTAGTGTACCACAGTGCCAAATTCTAGAAAAACCTCACTGTAAAGGACAAAAATGTTGGAAGACCATAATTCTTCCTGCAACAGTAGAACAGACAGAAAAGACAAAGACACACACACAAACACAGGCACTGTGTGCTCCTGTGCTTTTAAAAGAAACCACTTCCTGGTCAAGAAAACAAACACACCTCTGACTGCCCACTGTATTAATGGCATTTGTGCTGTCGATCTTCAAATGTCCTGTATAGCAGAGCCAGGCTTAGAAACGTTTTCACAGATTAATCCTTAGAGGTTACAAACAGAGCCCACAAACTGCTTGGGTCATAACAAAGTTCCGTGACCTTTGGAAATAATTTAATTCCTTTTTCAGTGACTTCCTCATTGCTGGATTTTCTTTTTTCTACCCCTTCCTTTCCATTCAGAAACTCACTCACTGTATTGTACAAATATACCCCTATGTTTGTTAAGTATTTTCGATACATTGTGGTGCTCATTCTATCCTGCCATACAGAGGAAAATGCTTACAGAAAGACAGAGATGTTATATAGAGAGCATACATGTTTTCCCCATTCAAGGAGCCAAGATTAACCAAGAAAACCAGGAAATCTATGATAATTCATACTCTGAGAATAGCATTTCACTATTTCATAATTTAACAACGTAAATTTCCTATGGTTTGGCTTCTTTTATTTTCCAACTAGCAAATAAAGTCTTAAGAAATATTTTCAAGTTCTCATCCAAAGCCAACATAAAGACACATATGATGTGTGTATAATACCCCCCAACCCCACCCAGGAGAGGTGTTGTAAAAAACAGAAGAATCCCATGCATAAAAACCCAAATTCACACTTTCAGTTTTCCTTTTGAAAAGAAAAAGAGAGGGTAAAAAGCCTTATACATTAGAATAACATAAAATATTATTTTTAGGGTTATAGATTTTATTGTGGTGAAATATACACAACATAAAAATTACCATTTTAACCACTTTTAAGTGTATATTTCTCTGGGCTTAAATACATTCACTTGTTGTACAACCACCACCACCATCCATCGATCAATCTCCAGAACTTTTTCATCTTGCCCAGCTGAAACAAGGCACCCAATAACACTAACTCCTCATTCCTCCCCCCTCCCAGCCCCTGGGAGAAATGTAATTTAAATACACTTTTATAATTTCAAATAACTACAGTAATACAGTTGCTAATGTTTTTCCTATAAAACAGCTTTATTGACATACAATTCACATACCATAAAATTCACCCTTTCAATGTACATAATTCAACGATTTTTAGTATATTCAGAATTATACAATCATTACCCCATCCAATTTTAAAATATTTCATCACATCACAAAGAAACCCTATATCCGTTAGGAGTCAGTCCCTATTCTTCCCTCCCCCCAGCTCTTGGCAAGCACTAATCTACTTTCTGTCTCTATGGATTTGCCTGTTCTGGACATTTTATATAAGTAGAATCATACAAATGGTATGAGCATACAAATGGTCACATGACCATTTGTGTCTGGCTTCTTTCACTTGGGATAATGTTTTTGAGGTTTTATCCATGTTGCAGGATGTATCGGTATGTGTTAGTCGCTCAGTCGTGTCTTACTCTTTGCAATCCCACTGACTGTAGCCTGCCAGGCTCCTCTGTCCATGGGATTCTCCAGGGAGTGGATTGCCATGCCCTCCTCCAGGGGATCTTCACAACCCAGGGATCAAACCCTTGTCTCTTATGTCTCCTGAATTGGCAGGCAGGTTCTTTACCACTAGCGCCACCTTAGTACATTTTGTAAAAGCACATCATCCTTTTAATTGCACAATAATATTCAATACTATGGATATATCATATTTTTGTTTTCCATTTATCTGTTGAAGGACATTTGGGTTATTTCTGCTTTGGGGCTACTATGAATAATGCTGCTATGAATATTCATGTATGAGTTTTTTGTGGAAAGTAATGTTTTCATTTCTCTTGGGTACATACCTAGGAGTCGAATTGCTGGATCACATGGTAATTCTGTGTAACTTTTTGAGGAACCAGCAAATAGTTTCCCATAGTGGCTGTACCATCCTACATTCCCACCAGCAATGTACAAGGGTTCCAATATCCCTACATGCTTGCCAACACTTCTTACTGTCTGCCTTTTTCATTATAGTACTAGGTCTCCTTTAATGAAGAGAGTTTTGTATCTAGCTCTAGCTTTTATATATATTTTAAAAATACACATGTTGAAGTTGCCATACAGTTAATTTCTCAACACTCTGAGGCAGGTTATTATTTTATTTCCTAGCAAACCAGTGAAAGATATATTTTAGCTCAGTACAATTCAAACTATTTCAAATCAACAAAATTTTCAAGTGCAACTGAGGACCAGGCTAGGAAGCTTTCCTTGTGATATGGAGTCTATTGCTCACTCACCAGGGACTTAAAAAAATGTTTAGATCAAAGAGTGAGTGGGAGAATGCTAGCATGGCTAATGAGATAAAATAACAATCGTGCCTTGCTATACGACACTCAAAGGTATTAATTTCAAAACACTGAACTAATAAAGGTATGTTAATCATGATGTAAACAGTCTGATTTTACAGAAACACTCATTCAAACAAGACTTTTAATTCTTGCATTTTTCTTCGGTAACTTTTCATTAAATTCATGTGCATAGACAAATTCCAAAAGGCAGGAAGCCCTCAGTATCTCTAAATGCAAATTCCTAGGGAAAAGAACTAGCAATGAAAGCCTAGCGAGGATTTAAGGGATTATTAAAAAGATGAAAAAAATGAGGCTGGAGACTACCTCAGAGCTGCTAGACTGGGGTAGATGGCTGATAAACAAGAGGATTCAGCTTCTCTTGGCCCTGCTCCCTTTTGTATATAGAATATGTGATGTGGAAGCTGAGCCTTTAGAGACAATATGCTATGGGGAGTCAGGCAGTGACTTACTCGGGGTTGACCCAGCTAGGTAGTGACACAAGTAGGGGGACAACCCAGATTCTCTGATGCAAGTTCACAATTCTTTCTAGTATCCACTCCTTAGTTGCTACTTTTGACAGGATTATGAGGTTGTTGTTTTTTTTTTAATTTTAAAACAAAATGCTTGCCTTACTAGGCAATTCTGATCTCATACCTGCAGTGCCTCTGCCTAATAAAGATAAATAATAATTTAACAGCATTTACTAGTAGCCAAGGGGCAAATAGAGCTAGACGTACTGTCTACTGGAAATCTGCAGGATCAAAAGGGATTTTTAAGTATTAATACTGTCCATGGAAAGCATCTTATACCGAAGTAACTGAGTGAGTGAAGTCGCTCAGTCGTGTCCAACTCTTTGCAACCCCGTGAACTGTAACCCACCAGGCTCCTCCGTCCATGGGATTCTCCAGGCAAGAATACTGGAGTGGGTTTTATACCAAAGTAGTATGTGCCAATTTAAAGAACTGACAAAAAAAGAGATCTTGTAGTAAATTTGTATGAAGTTCTCTTTGTTACAATAAGAAGCCATTTTCTAATGTCTAAATATTGCTAGGAAAAAAACCACTTATGTACAAAAAATCTGTTGGCTGCTCCATCACCCATATGATGGATGGCTAAGGTTTAAACAACAGTTTGATTCAATACCAAATTCAAATATATTCAATTCAAATTGGCATCTTCCCAAGAATATATTCCACCTAATTGAGAAGCAGCATTAACATCTGTCAAAGTTAATATCTAATGTTAAATAGCACTTTAATGAAAATGAACATTTAAAAAAAATATTAGAAGCTTAGCTATCAAAGAATCACATGGTTTGTGACAGTACCTGGAAACTATGAGGGGGAAAAAAATAGCTGAAAAGAGACAAAGCCTTAGACATGGCAAGGCTCATCAAAAACAACAGAGCATGCAACAGAAATTATTTGTGAGTCTAGATAGCTAGCCATTCACTCACTCATTCATTCATTCTTTTGCTTTCTAAAACACTGATGACCATAATCAGTTAACCAGTGGAAAGATACCAAACTGAGAAAGGCTTCATATTACAAGCAATCATTTTCCAGGACAAGGAAGAAATAACTAAAATTTAAAGTCCTTGTTTGGACAGGCGAAGAAAAGCAAATCAAGTATATATTAATCTTAAAAAAATTTTAAAAAAAACAACTTTTTACACAAGGGGTTTCAATTATCTGGAAATTCTGCCATTCTTCGTCAGAGCTTCTAGAACAGAATGGACATGTGACATGTCTGAACTCCGGGAGCTGAGAATAAGCCCAAATCTGAAAAGTTATCTATATCCTCTCTTTCACATTAAGTATCAATTTTAGCTTCCCATGGTCCAAAAATAAATAAATATATAATAGGCACAAAGCAGAATGCAAAAAAGTAAGTGACTATTCATCAAACCTAAGTGTAGAGAGGAACAACAAAGGACAAGGTCATGCTTAAGGAGTGAGGAAGGGAACCTCATTTTGGTGAGAGTTGAGACCCATAAGAAAGGAAGTTTTCAATTGTAAGCCACTACATGTAAACTGTTACTTAATTGGGACATGTTTTTCCCCTTTAGAGTAATGAGTACAACCTACTTGCTGCTTAAAGAGTATTAACACTACAATTTATTAATTGTAATATGTATTTCTAAGCAAGATAGGATGGGTACTTAGCAGGGAGTGGAGGAAAGAACTAAGGCATGGAACAAAGGGAAGAGAAAGTATGAAGGAGGAAAAGAAAATGAAAATATATAGAAAGAAAAATGGAGAGGAAGAAAAAACTAGAAGCAGAAAAAGGAAGTGGGAAGCAAAGAAAGTTAAAACACACACACACACACAAAGGGGTAGAGAGAGAACGCAAGGATGGAAGAATGGAAGGGTAGGAGGGAGAGCGAGATCTAGAGCGGTGGGTGCTCAAGGTTTTCATGTAAGTTATTTGGCGCCTATCCTATAGGATTTACAGAGGCTTTAGTCTGTTATCACCTACTGCCCTCTGAATGGCTTAAAGCTCTTGAATTGCTCTAATCTGGAATTCTTAAAAGCCTCTACTCTCTGAAGATGGCCACAGCTGCCCACCAGGAAGGATAAATACTCTCTGGGCTGCATGCTGTGATGATCAGAGCAATATTGTCAAGAATCTGCCTCCTAGCCACAAGTTCCTCACCTGTAAATTAGGAGACAAGGCTGTGAATTTGATTTAGTGGAGCAGAACTACAACTGGAAAATATCAATAAAAGATACATGAAGAAACAGATGGCTAAATGTTTGGTGTATGTGGCAGGTATTCCTCCTCTCTCTCCATGTAGCGCCCACATGATGCTTTCCCTGCAGAGTTTCTGGGTTTACTTGATCCTGTTTTTAGAAACGAAGGGCTAGAAACTGGTTTTTAATTATTTTTCTGATGGAAATCTTTTAAAATATATTCCACCAGAGTATAACGGACATAATTTTCTCTGTATGACTCAGGTTCATCGTGAAGACTCAATGTGACTTGGGCCATTCATTACTATACAGTACTGGAACAGTACTCTCAATATAGTCTTGGCAATTAAAAAAAAACTGTAGGTATGGAAAACAGATTACAGTACGACCACCAACAGATTCCATCTTGGGGAATTTGAAAACATGAGATTATCTCTACTTTGAAGAGAATGTAACACAAAAATAACCTGACAAAGACTTTCAAAGTTTCGAGGGATCTGACCCCTGTGTTCTCTAAGTTTGGATACTATAAAACTGAACTACCTCTCAAGTTGAATCAAATGTCAATTTTATTGCCTTTCTCGGAGAATCTAGAAAAACCTCTACAACCCTGAACAAGTATCACTTTCCCAGGGTCATCAGAAGCATTTCTCCAAGGTTTAACAACAGTTCCCCGTCACTTACCACTGATAAAAATAGCTCCCAAAAATGCAAAATTGAAGTCATCATTAATATGAGCCCTATTTCAAAGTCCTATAGAACACAGCACAGGAGAATCATCAAAAGCTTGGATTCTGGAATCAGACATGCCTACATTTGGATTGTGGCTCCACTGCATGCTAGTTGTGTGACATTTGGTCAAGTCTCTTAACTTGTGCCAGCCTCCATTTCCTCTTCTATAAAATGGGGATACTAATAGTACCTACCTCACAGAGCTACCATGACAAGTGAACACAATAATAATACCCGCACAAGCGCCTTACATACACCAGGGGCTCAGTAAATAGTGCCCCTCCCCCGCCACCATCAAAGTTTTATTAAGTTTATGCCCACAGGGCTGCCTCCATGTCATGTTTCTGGTGACAGGAATGGAGCCTCAGGACTAAAATTGACCCTTCAACCTTATGAGAAGATCAAAGCAAATTATCTGCTTTAGGAACTGACTGTGACCATTGAAAGAGAATAATGGCTACCCTTTCAGGTTCTGGTGTTTTTGAGAACCCTTCATTTTCTTTCATTTTCAAAATATTTACTAAGCATCTGTGGTATGCCTTTTATTATGTGAAGAGCCACAGAGGATTTAAGAATAGTAGATTGCAAAAAAAAAAAAAAAAAAAGAATAGTAGATTGCAAAATAATACAGGAACCCATGTAAAAGAGTTTGATAGGAAGGCTGCGAGGCAAGGTTAGTGTCTTTTCTGGAAGGATCTGTTTACACTCTCTGCTACTGGTTTACTGGTTACCAAATGACCCAGAATTGCAGGCAAATTCACAGAAATTAAATGTATACACATTTTTGTTTTCTAGTAAGACGTCTACTACATCAAGCAACATACTTCTTCATCAAGAACTGCCATTATCCTGCAGCCATGCATATTCATATGTTGCTTCGTAATGTAACTTAGTTTTCCTGAGCTAGGTTTTAAAAAATCTCCAGGGCAGGGATTGGCTTTTTACTTCCATACAAAAAAAAATGTTTACCAAGAGATGCAATTCCCTGAACTGTGCTCAATTTATCTTCAATGGATTTAGATATGTTATTCTCTAATCTTACTGGTTATGCTCCAGCAAAATCCTTAGGAAAAAAATGTAAACACTCTCTAAGCAGCAGACACAGGATGAGAGACGAGAAGCTCCATGCTTTCCTCATCTCACCCAGTGGTCTCCAAACTGTTTTGATTGAGCATTCTTATCAGTAAAAGAAGTCTGAGCATACATCCTCAATATGTATATTTATTTACAAAGTATGTATCACAGTCACGTACAGTGAATATATCCAAAGCACAGTACAGACTTAGAATAAGTTTGCTGTTGAAAACAGTGGGTATAAATACATATTTCAAATAATGTTCCTGATAATTTCCTTCTTTGGGGGACTGACATCTTGTCAGATCCGATTAGATTATATTCATTTTCACTTGATGACTTGGCCAACCAATTTACAAGGTGACCTGCAGAAGTGGCAGCTAACTCCACCTTATTCTTGTCCTTGCCTTGTGCTATATTATGACTATGATCATCACTCCATTATTCCTTTGCAGGAATGTTCTTAAGCCATTTGTCCACCCTGAGTGGCTTTAACTAGCTTTAGCCAACTTATGCATAATAGTCAAATGGCTTAAGAAGATTCCGGCAAAGAAACCAGAAATTGAAGATAATACTAAGAACCATACATCTACTTAACCAGGCTCGTAAACTGAAATACGCTGCAACATACTGCAAAAGTGACTGAAAGAAGTAGTGTGCCACCGTCAACTCCTAGCAAATCGTGGTTCTCAGACTTTCCTCAAGATCCCTCAATTTAGAGTATGCAACAATGACCCACTGACATAGACCAAACGAGAGCACCAGGGTCAATGCATACATTAAATATGAGTGGAGTGTCAGTACTTTCTTATATTTTATGTAAAAGATCATAAATAGAATTTCTAATCTTTTCTTCCCACTCCACAATGGATGGTCTAGATGTACTTACTGCCCTTAGGAGACTGCTAATCTAAAGCTCTTAATCAAATTCTAAGAAATTGGTCCTGATATACTTAGACACAACACTATGAGCAAAAAGAGCTTTAAATACAAAAGAGCTAATACCTATGGAGTGCCTGCTGTGTGCTAGGTGCTAGACATGTGTTATCTTGTTGAGTCCTCAAAACAACTAGATGAGGAAACTGAGGTTCACTGAGTTCAGTGAGACGAAGCAACTTGCCCAAGGTCATTAAAGCAGGTAAGAGTTGAAATCTGGGCAGCCTGCCTTTATGGCTCCATTCTGTTTTCACAGCACCGCCTCTAGAATGTTAGCGAATCAACTTTGGTATATGCACATTCAATCAGTTCTAAGGAATTTTCCCCCAATTAATAAGGCTTCTCTTGGGGTTTAACTGGATGTTGTAGGTTATAAGTGTGGGCAGGTTCTGCAATGAAGACAAATAGTACTTTTTTAGTGAAAGTTTTGGCTTGTTTTTGCTTTCTTCATTTTGATCTTGGTGATTCAGAGCTGCTGTCACTGAAAAACATCTGTTTTATCTAAATTTAATAAGGCCTATTAGTGGGACACTAAGCCTTTCCTTATTCTGAAGCCTTTCCACAATTTGAAATTTAATCTACTGAAAGTCATAATAGCGTTACCAAAGTACTAGTCTTGGACATATCTAGGTTGGCAGGCCTGTTTCTGATTTTTTAACTTTGCTTTTCCAACATGAATGAATAAGCTCCCTCATACTCACCACAAGAGTCATGCAATTTTTTTCCCTTCCTTCTTTCCATGGTAATCAAATCTATAAGTTGAACTCTGTAAACTGCAAAAACATATGGTGTCACTCTCACTGATGTGCTGTGTGAGGCGGTTCAGTCTTACCTATGGTAAGAGATGACTGTCCTTTCTTAAACTCTTGTCAGTGCTAGCTGGTGCAGGTCTGTTAAGAGCTAACATGCTGGTTCTTATTGGATGGCCTGTCTATGATTTTCTCAGATGTCACTGACAGGCAACGAAAGTTATAAAAGGAAAAAAGAATTCAGTCAGTCTTGAAGATGAGGTACAAAATCAACTGATCAATTTAACTCAGTCCTGCTGAGGAAGAGGGAGCGAAAGACTCCAGCCCTCTCCACTGACTCAAAGGATATGTTTTTCATCTTTCTTTTCCTTCTCTTCTTACCTGCTCCCAGCTTCTGGATGTTTTCCTCTTTTTCTTCCTCTTATTACTCTACTATGGTAAGGAAGGAAGAACTGCAAAATGTCACAAGGAGATGAAAGAGAAGAATGGGGGTGGGGGGAGAGAGGAGAACATTAAAACAAACATATACAGTTGCTGCTTCTACTGGACAAGTGTACAGACCAGCGTGCAAGGCAGCGGCCATTGGGTCAGGATGACCCATTCCCTTCAGTACTGGTTTTAATGTTCTGTTTCAGCCTTCAGGGAGTAGATGGGTGATGGTGACAGATAAAGGTACAAGCCAATCCACTGCCTCTTTCTCTCTGGGGTTTTAAGGTACCCTTGCTTGAGGGTTGGGAAGAAAAGTCAAGGACCTCAACCCTAGCAGCCTAGCTGCTTAACCACACATTTACAGAATCACTTTCTTTGATTTGCGTACTTTACCAAGGCATATATCTCAACAACAAAGCAAAACTACACGCCTGTTTTTAAGGCCTCTGTAACTTTCCTTAACATTCATCTAAATGGAACTCTCTTTCATTTTTATCACTATCTGATATCTTTGGGGGGGGGAAGTTTCCTTTAAACCATTCATATCATCTTTGTTTTATATGATTCTTCATAGACTTTCCAAAGGGTCTTCACATCTTTTATCCTGACACTCAAAACAGCCTCATGAAGTTGACAAGCTAAGTTGACATTATGTTAGAAACCACAATAGGTGTTCCTCTGAGAACAAGACCCCCTATAGTCACAGAGTCACAAAATGCCAGAGCCACAAGCACTTAGAGACCATCTAGTCCACACCGTTCACTTGACATCTGGGGGAACTGGAGCAGAAAGTAATGTGCCCAAAGTCACATGGCTACTGAGTAGTGGGGTCAGGGCTTACCCCTGTTGCATCTTCAGACATCCCTTGTCCCCCATCCATTCATCTTTCCAGTATTCTTTCACATACTTGTTGACCAGCTCTGGCCTAATCCACTAATATTCCAGCATGGAGGAGGAAGAAAGTGCTGCCAAAGACACTGGGGAATAGCTACGACAATGAAACAGTGAGCTTCCCAAGTGCCAGGCCCCTGGGACTTGTCAGCATGCTGAAGTCACACAGAGTCTAGAAACTGAACAGATAAGGGTGGGGGAGCAGCAGAGCAACACAGTCTTTATCACTGCCCTCCTCTGCATTTCCAGTCCACTCCTTCCTCACGTCTCTTTATTCTTATTCACTCCTAGTTAGTGGTTCTCTCTCCCCAGTGCGCTTTTCCCTTGCTCTTTCCCCAGTGCAGTCCAGGCAATCCATTCCAGCCCGGCACTTCTCTCTAGCTGCTGAGCTACATAGGAGGATTGCTTAGCAGAAAAGTTATACATTTTTTATTTATTTATTTATTTATTCATTCTCAGTATAGTTTAATTTTAATACTTTTACATGATTTTATAAATGACAGCTATTTTTATTTATTACAAATCCATTGAACACTCTGGAATGTATGGAATCAGAGAGCAAGATCAAGAAAAATGGCTGAGCAGTAAAAATTAGGAGTAAGTGGAATTTTGCTTTGTAATTTATTTAGAAAACACTCATTTTCTTTGCCTTTTAATTTTGCATTTTTAAAATAAGGTATTTCATTCCCTTTTCTCCAGCTCTCACAACTAGAGAATCTGTCCTTGTAAATGCCACACTTATATTCTGGTGGTATGTCTATAAATATGTCAGACTATAAAGCTGGTCAGGGCAAGATAACCTGAACACCCATTTTCCAGTAAACAGCACAACACCATGCGTGGATCCAGCATGGGAAAAATATGTGGTTCTTCATGTCCTGCTAAAGCCCTTGGACTTTAATCCAACCTATCTTCCAGTGTCTTAACTTGGAACAGATTTTACTTTACTCCTTTCAACAAATATGTTTACAGTAGGCCTGGTCAAACAGAAAAGGGTATTTTTTAACTCTTCATCTCTTGTTTGGTTTATATCTTGATAAATCTAATTTTCAAAGGCTAATAAAAATTTTACTTGTATAGTTTCCCATTCTATTACCATTAAAAATTACTTAATTTTCCCAGTGAAAAGGTCCACTTTGATTTTTGTTTCCATGAGACAAGCACATGGGGTAATGAAATATGTTGGAAATGCTTTGCAATATGCTGCTGAAATAACAACAATTACTGATTCTGTACTGCAGTACATATTAGGAAAACCACAATAGATGCTAAAAGGAAACTGCATCATTTGGGGATGGAAAAAATGCAATGGATAAAAGCCATGCAGTTTAAATTACAGTCATGTGACAATAGTTCTGTCCCCCACAGCAGCAAAACTTGCCATGAGTAAGTGGTGGTCTTAACGATTACTGATGGAAGAGATACCTATGACCATGAACTAATTAATGCAGTAAATATTTACTGAATGCTTGCTATGTGCTGAGTGCTGAGTACAACTCTACCTATAGGGGCATAGTATGTTCAGCTGCAGTCCTGTGGAACACTTCACTTCATTGAAGTTTCACTATGGTACAACTGGTGTTTATATGAGCAACTCAGAGTACCTAATGATAAGTACAAGTTTCAAACTAAGTCATATTTTAGAGACATAAAAAAAGAGAGAGAGGTACTTAAACTCACAGAGCCTTACTACTTTTAACTTTATGGATACTAGACTATGTCAAGAAAATCTACAAGACTAAGCAAAACCCTATAGAAACTCAAATTTAAAACTTGGTTTTTGACTATTTACACCTTTGCATGTGTTCTATGTCTAATTTCATTGGAACATCAGCTCCTTGAGTGCAGAGACTGTGTCCACTTCTGCTCACCATTGTATACCCAGTGCCTGGCATTCAGTAGCTAGTGAGTCAATGATAGTGAAAGAAAGAATACAGGAAGGTAGTCTCACATCACTGTATATTTAATAATATTTATTGGCAGTATAATAAATATTAAATGGCCCCACTGACTGTGCTTTATTAAACAGTCAACATTCCCCTATACTCTAAATAGCCTTTTATCCATGAACTGAAGAACTGTCCACTGAAGTGTGTTTTCCTTGGTTTAATATCCATTAAATCTATTAAATGTTGCTCATTCAGAAGGTGGTAACTGGTGTTTTGAGTCTTTAGTTAGATTACTGTGCATTCACAGTGCAGCAGAGTTTGGCAACATTTTTCAATCTACAACTCATAGACCGCTATAAATAGATAATAACCTACTCCCATGATAGAGTTACAGAGTTACTTTGATCTCAGTGACCTCTCCCTACTCCGAGGAAAACACAGATGCCTTGCAACCTTGAGGAGCTCAGTGGCCTCTTAGGTTTGTGTGGTGATTATTACTACTATTTTTCTGTAGTTTGGAACATATAGGGGCCCATATTACTCATCTTTTTTCAGGCCTTTGACACCTTCTTATAAAGGAACATCTTATGAACTGGATGAATCACAAGTCAGCCAGGGCAGGCACAGAAGAAAGAAGCACAAGATAACAGTCTCTCTAAATGAACAAGGGTCTGAAAGAAATCAGACGTCAGGTCACAAATAAAAACAATTTTCCTTAAAAAAAAAAATCCTCTGCATACTCTCACCCTACTCTGTGAGATTTCAGGTAAGTAAGTGTCTAAGGGGAAAAGGAAACTTGTTGGAAACCAACTCTCACAGGTAATGAGAATGATCTAGAGGGAAAGGAGCTGACTCTGGAGAAGATGGATGGACCGCTGATGTCCCACTTGTGGGGCTGTCAGAATGCTCAACTGAGACATTCTAACAACCCACCGGGCTGATGGGGGTTAAGGAATTAGTATGCATCAGCGTACATTCCCTCAGTCACATTAGACTTTCACATTCCCAGGTCTGGTTTGCCTTTTACAAAAATAATATTGGTTTAGAATGCTGCTCAGAGGCTGCTTCACAAATCTGAGAGACCAGATTGTAGCACCTCTTTTTCCCTTGCTACTGCCACAGCCTCTCCCTCCCCCATGTAACCAAAAAGCCACTTCTTAGACTTTGGTAAACAATGTGAATGAAACTGAGAGAATATTTCTGTGGACTTAACTTTCCTGGAAATAATTATCAGTGATGGAAAACAAACTCTTCGTAACAGAATAAAACGTCATTAATTTGAGCTCCACTAATTCAAAAATCTGTGCTAATTCAAACAGACCTATGCTGACAGGAAAAGAAGGGTCTGCTTCTCTAAGCAAATCAACTTTGTAATTAAGGTTGGAAGAGAAGTACAGGACTTGCTGAAAGAGAAACTATTTTCAGAACTGTAGAATTATCCATCTACAAATACTGTAACATCATAATTACACATCTTTTGTGTATATGAAAAAGCAGATCTCTTGAAGACTTTTATTTAATAATACTCAGCCCATTTGGGGTTACCTATGTCATTAAAACAAGCAAACTATTTTAAAAGAAAATTATATTCATTTTTATTTATTATACTGGACTTCCTGCAATTATTTTGAATTTGGGAGCTCTGATTTCCACTTTGGTGTTGCTAGGCTACTTGCCTACAGTCGTGGTCACCCTCAAAGACCTCTGAGTATTAAGTCCTATGGGAGATCACTAATAACTGAGTCAGAAATATGGCCCAAGTCTCCGACTGAGTTCAGTCACTTACTGTCTGATCTAAAGAAGTCACAGACTTTTAATACCTCAGGTTACATCTAGCTGTAAAAGAGGGGGAGAAAGAACAACAGCAAAAAGAAAGTGTACATCCCTTAGGTTAGAGACCTACACACCAGAACAAATGTAATCAAAGGCAGAGCAACAAAGTCCTGGGGAAACCTAAGTATTCAGTCATTGTGAAACAAATATCAAATGAAAGCACAACAAAGTAGCATCACTTTCCAAAGGAAGTACTCCTGAGGCTGTTACTTCTGAGGCTGTGACTCCTCATACCTCCATATTGGCTCTCACTTCACTAGCACAGGGCAGTCTTCCAGCTCCCTCGGTGATCATGGCTCACTGCCTGAGAGGCCAGGTTACCCTGTCACAAGTTTAGCTCTGACCACTCTAATAATACTGTAAGCTCCTTGATTCCTACTGGTTTCCCTTAAGCACAAGACATGCAGAACTAGCATATCATGGAAGGGTACTTTACTAATTTCACTTGGGTTGAGGTGATAAGACTTCCTCCTTTCATACACAGAACTGTAAATCAGAACACTAGGACTAAAAAAAAAAAGGTTCCCAGACTTCTAGTTTCTATAGAAACTTTGATAATACCAGAACCATGAAATGTGTTTGCTTAAGAAACTTTGGGACACTAAAATTGATAGGTGTCCCACAAGAATAGTGAATAAAATAATCATAGGTCAGTGTTCCAATTAAAGTGAATGCTAGCCAGTACATTTTATAGGGAAAAGATTCTTTGAAATGGTTTTGGGCAAGAATATCTATACTCTATTTTTAAAATTATTTTCCTCACACCCTCTCCAGCATGTTTTATTTGTAGACTTTTTAAATGATGTTCATTCTGACTAGAGAGAGTGATACTTCATTGAGCCTGGAAGGCTACAGCCTATGGGGTCACAAAGAGTCAGACACGACCGAGCGACTTCACTTTCACTTTCATATATGGAATACTACTAAGCCAATAAAAAGAATGATATGCCATTTGCAGCAACATGGATGGACCTACAGATTATCATTCTCAGAGAATTTAGACAGAGGAAGATAAATATCATGTGATATCACTTATAAGTGGAATCTTAAATAAACAAGAAGGTCCTACTATACAGCACAGGGAGCTACATTCAGTATCCTGTAATGAACAATAACACAGAAGAATATGTGTGTGTGTGTGTGTGGATAAGTGAAACACTCTGCTGTACACCAGAAACTAACACAACGTTGTAAATCAATGATACTTCAATGAAATAAAAAAAACATAGGGCTCCTTATCTACTGGCTTGATCATCTCTGTCTATATCAGTGCCAAACTGAGAGGAAAAAGAGGGTCCACAGTTTCAAAAGCATCTACAATCAGACACCATAAGCTTGTGAGTCTTTTTAAATGAGAATTTTACTTTTTAAATTATGCCCAGTAGCCATGTATGGATGTGACAGTTGGACAATAAAAGAAAGCTGAGCACCAAAGAATTGATGGTTTTGAACTGTGGTGTTGGGAGAAGATTCTTGAGAGTCCCTTGGACTGCAAGGAGATCCAACTAGTCAATCCTAAAGGAAATCAGTCCTGAATATTCATTGGAAGGACTGAGGCTGAAGCTGAAACTCCAATACTTTGGTCACCTGATGCGAAGAACCGACTCACTGGAAAAGACCCTGATGCTGGGAAGGACTGAAGGCTGGAGGAGAAGGGGACGACAGAGGATGAGATGGTTGGATGGCATCACCAACACGAAGGACTCCAGGAGTTGGTGATGGACAGGGAAGCCTGGCGTGCTGCAGTCCATGGGGTCTCAAAGAGTCAGACATGACTGAGCGACTGAACTGAAGAGTAGGCAAATATTTAAGGTGGTCAGCAAACACAAGACACAAGTCAACTACTAGGCCCGAGTAAGGTAGCTGAAAGTTCTGCTTTAGGAAGGTTTTTCCATGGGAGATCAAAAAAAGGCATAATCCATACCCAGATAAAACTAACCATTGGTGATTAATTTTCTAAAGAAAAATTAAGAAATAAATGTAGTCATAATACAGATTGGACACTTGTCTGAGGCTGTTTCACTACTTAATGCTAGACTATTACAACATAGTAGCATAAAAATAAATGTTCACAATCTTTTATCTGAAAATGATTCTTTTAACAACGTGTACAACAGCAACCACCCTGTTATTTTCACTAAATTTCAGGGCTTCTTTTCCTTTCAGAAAGTACAAGTCGACATTTGTTCCCAAGGAATCATCTAAATAATCTTGTGGGACTAGCTGTTCAGTTTTACTGCACTATATGAACACTGCTCTAACTCAGTGACCCCGGATACCTGGAAATGTTATTTTCTTTGTTAATGGAAAGTACTGCAATAGGGGATGGATTCATTGACTCCAGGAAACTGCCCCCACAGGCAGCTTTGAGAGTCTAGGCCAGTCAAGGAAGCCAAAGTGTCACAGAGCACTCCTACACGCATTGGAGAAGACCCCTTGGATAGAGTTACACTAGTCTAAGAGTTTCAGAGTTAGGACATCAGTCAGCTACAATATAAAAACAATTCTTCTAAATTGGAATCATATTCACAAAACATCTGGAAAGTTCCCCAAAGGAGAAAAGATTACCAAGAAGTATTGCTAAATAGATGGAAGACAAGATGCTGACTTTTATCATAGTACAAAATTCAGTCAGTTTCCATTGTCCTAGACAAATCAAAAGACATGCTGTTTACATTTAAGGAAGCCTGGAATACATTTTAATTCAGCCCTGAAACCCAGACATTCTTAGGTAATAAGCACAGATATTTAAATTCCATAACAACCACTCAGTGTTTACAAACATTTATTTCTTTATAGATTTCTCATCCACAAAATGTATATTTGGTTAGAAAAGGAATTTTGAGGGTTTAGCTGTACTTTAACAAATGTTACAACATCAATGTTTTTTTCAAGCAAGTGTAGCCTATAAAAATTATCTTTTATTTTCTAAGCTTCTCTTAGAAGCATGAGTTAAAAGAAAATAATGTTATCAAGGATCCTGTTCCTCTATTTTCTTTACTATGACTTTACATAAAATAATATATTAAATAATACTACTATCTAATATAATAATGCATATATTTTTTAAAGCGAAGGAGATTAAAAAGTATAAACTTCCAGTTGCAAAATAAATGACTCATGGGAATAAAAAGTACAATGTGGGGAATACAGTCAATAATTATGTAGTATCTTTGTATGGTGATGGACAGAAACTAGACTTTTTGTGGTGATCATTTTGAAATGTATAAAAATATCCAATCGCTATGTTATGCAGCAGGAACTAACACTGTTTATAGGACAGCTATATTTCAAAAACAAACTGATAGAAAATGAAATTTGTGGTTGCCAGAGGTGAGGGGTAGGAGGGGGGATTCGGTGAAGGCAGTCAAAGGCACAAGCTTCCAGTTATAAGATAAATAAGGACCAGGGATGTAATGTGCAACATGACAAAGATAATTCACATTTCTGTATGTTGTACATGAAAGCTGTTAAGAAAGTAAATCCTAAGAGTTCTCATCACAAGGAAAAAATTTTAAAAAATGTTTCTTTTGTATCTATATGAGATGATGGATGTTTACTAAACTTACTGTGGTCATCATTTCATGATGTATGTATGTATGTCAAGTCATGATGATGCTGTACACCTTAATCTTAAAAAGTGCTGTGTGGTGAACCAGAAGAAAACAGAAGTAAGACAATGATATAAGAATATATTAAATAGTCTATTTCACTCTCACTACCATATCTTGAAACAATTTTCAATAAAATTTTAATTTAAAAAGTCTTCAATGCTCAAATTCAGGAAAAAAAGATAACCTAAGATTAAAGCCAAAATTACGATGACATTAAAAACAACTCTTCTATAAGCAATGTGTCAAACGTGTGCCTTTTCCTGCATTGCTTATCACTTGTAATTGTGCCATCTCCCCATCACATTAGAAAGAACCTTTAGAGCCATCGTCAACTCTTCCCTTTACCTTATTCCCCACATACAGCCTCATCTTGTTCTAGCACTACCGTGTTTCTGTTATATGTCTCTTTACATCCTTTATGCTACTAATCTAGTTCAGGCCTGTAACATATCTCATTTAGAATATTTAAAATTAGCCTCTGCACTATTTTGTCTCTCATCTTTTTCACTCCATCCTATGTACAAGCAGCCAACTCATCCTGAATGACCCTCTTACTCTGCTGAAAACTTTTCAATGGAAATTTAAATGCCTTTAGAAAAAAATTCCAGCCCCAGTCTATCATTTTCTCTCCCATTGTCCTCACTGGAGCTCAAGCCACACAGGGTTACTTTACTGTTCTGCCCCAAACAACATACACACTGTTCTGCCTCCTTGCATTTGGCTCAGGAAGTTTTTTTGGACACACAATGCATACGTTCTCCACATCCTCACTTTTGAATGTTGAAATGGAGTCTTAAATGTCTGCAGAGGTTCACCTTAAATGTCAGTTCTTCTGTAAAACCTTCTCCAGTCTATCCAACCATAACTAATTCTTCTTACTTTCAGTAGTGTTGTTTATACATCTAAATAGAACTTACACTTTCTTCCTTATTGTTCTTTTGTGTACCTGTCCATCTCTCTTTTTTTTCAGTTTCATTTCAGTTGCTCAGTCATGTCCAACTCTTTGCAACCCCATGCACTGCAGCACACCAGGATTCCCTGTCCATCACCAACCATCTTTCTTATAAGACTACAAGCTCATGGCGGGTAGATATCACACATTGTTCACCTTTGTAGCCCCACAGTACCTGGTACAGTATCGTGCTGAGTTAAGTGCTCAATAAATGTGGAATTGAACTGAATAAACCTTCATTCAGCCTGATGTAACTAAGAAGCAAGACTATCAGGATTTATAATAAATTCTATCTTTAACTACAGCTCTGCTGTTATAATTGCTGCTTATTTAGAGAAAATACTGAATACATCTTTCAATCAAGCTTTGAAACTATAATAACTATTCTAAGTTTGAATTACCTTATTAAGAAAATAAGTAGAACAGTAAGAACACTGAAATCTGTAGTAAAATAATGCCAATGAAGAAAGACCTTTTACTGTAGATTCAGCTGGACAAGTTCAACCAGTAAGCCACAAAGGCAGTCTTTTTTTTTTTTTTTTAACCCAGAAATTAAAAAGGGCAATATGAAGCAAATTAATTAAAACTAGCAAGGAGACACTGGGTAGAGGCTGAGTTCTTAATCAGTAACTGGTTCTTCCTGCAGCTGGATTTGGATCTTCTCCCACTGAAGGGCTGAGTAGACTTGATTCCACTTAATTTCCAAGTCTGACAAAATCACAACTTGGAAGTGGTATGACTACTGGCAATTGTTAAGCACAGTAAATCCCTTCTCCTTCCATAACCCCCTCAAATGTCCTGCATTCACAGCTTTTTTTTAAATACCAGATGTTTTGTTGAAATTAACACATTCCTATCAAATGCATGTCAAAAAGACTTCTTTTTTCCCCACTGCATTCTATTTAATCCCCAAACTGTTTATCTGTTACACAGACAAATATTGCATAGTATTTATTGTAGGGGGAATGACAAGGAAAGTCGGGCTCATAGTAGGGTGGGATCCACTCTGGAGCAAATATTCCCACAGATAAATCACAGATGGGAGCCCTTAGAGGTCATATCCCTCAAGAGGACTTTTTTGAACTTGCTGAACACAATGATCAAAATGTTGTCGCAGTCCCTAGCCCAAGTCGTCTTCTTTGGGAAAGAGGGGGTGGGATACAGTTTTGTCTGTTGAATTCAAGTTTTATTTCTTCGTCAACAAAGCCTTTCTGTGTGGTTTCATCCATTAACAGATTCAAGCATATTTAACTAGATACAAAAAAAAAAAAAAAAACCGGCACAATGTGAAGACATGACCTGGGATTGCTCACCTCAAACTTTCATCCCTCTCAAGTGTCCAGCTGTCACAGAAAGATCATTTCTGACAAACCATCACCTGCTCACTGAAACCTTTTTACAACTAGAAACTACAAGTAAAACTTCACAGAAATGGCCATTTCTGAGGATTTTTTAAAAATACATGGATAGCAATGCCACTGCAAATAAAATGTCCCTCATGAAACAATTCTAGTAAGCAGCCTTGTGGCACCAAATGCTTATTTGCAATTGTGCACTACAGGTAATATATAGGATGTTAAATATCACTCCCGTTTCCTTTCTTCAGGCTATTTCTGTTTCTCAATCATCTTATTTTTAGAATTAGTATATATAGGTTTTGCCATGGAGCATTTGTAAACTTTTTATTTCAGTTGTTTCACTTTATAATAGCAAAACTTAACAGCTGCAACTAGGATATTGAAATTTTGTATCAACCTAAAAAGTCTCCCATAAGAACTGTGTTCCCACCCTTTATTAAATGACAACTGATGCAATTATAAAGCAAACAATGTATAAAAAACTCCTTGATTTAAAATTATAAATAGAAAACAAAATACAGATACGCCTCACCGTAGGTTATATCTAGGTTCGTTCCTAAACATGAAAGTAAATTGCCTTTACAAAATAATTTTGTTGTCCTATGGTTTACATGTTCAGAGATGCTTTAATCTTCATTTCTCGCTTCCCTTGCATAGGCTTCTAACATTTTCTTTAATTACCTTATCCACCTAAGTAAACAATTACTTCACTATACTAACGGAACTGAATGCTTTTATTCAAACATTTATTTTGATCTATGCCTAATTCCCCACAGCCACTTAAGGGATGCAAAGATGTGAAAAATTTACCCCACATCCTCAAGGAACTACCCATCTAGGTAGGGAAGACAATCAAGCAAGAAACTAAGGACACTGCAAGGCAAGATAAAGCAAGTCCTCTAACTGAGGCACCAAGCAGTGTGTAATGAGCACACAAGTGCAGCAGCAGTAACTAGGAGAGTTTGGGGAAAACCCTGGGTGACTCCTTTGGGAAACAGAAGACAGAATCTGCCACGGGAAACTGGAGAGCCATGAGTGTTTACTAATTTATTTGCTTTGAAATGTTTCAATTTTCCTTCTGAAAGGTTTTCTTAGTCTTGAACTTAAAATGGAATACACCTAAGGCAAGAGACAGAACAGCAGCAATCAACTCTGACATTAAACAATTCCTCAGAATTTCTGCTCTACCAGGCCCCCTATCACCTATCACCCTTTCCTCCCACCTCTTTGGCCTATGAAGTAAGCCTACAAGTGACACTTAAATGTCTTGTTTAGCCTCACTGACATCCCAAAGACAAAATACACTACTAATTTCTGGCCTGGCATCCCCAAGCCATTTACTGGTTTCTCTTCCACTGCATCATTAATTTGCCATGTTGCCTGCCATGAAGAGTCTCTGGTATGGGGGGTCTTGAATATGTGAAATGACAACTTCTTAAACTTGCAAAATTCTTGAAAGCTTATTAAGAAACATGTGACATGGACAATGTAACAACCAACACTGACAGTAAGCTTAGAATTAACGGGCAGTATATGAATATACATTTTGAAAAGTATCTTCCTTTACAGAAAAAAAACTTTATATTTTTTAAAAAAACCTCTTCTGAAAACAGATTTCCAACAATGTATTATTTGTCTCAGAAAAAGAAAAAAATTTAAGTGGATTAGGGGCAAAAACAGAAGATATGCACAAAGCCTATGATTCTAAAGCTTTTATTACCATTTACCTCAAAATTTTAAAAAGGTAATGCACCCCTGTCTTCCAAATACTTAGATCCCTGAATTCAGCTGCACTAAAAAAGAGACACAATCTGCATCATTTTATCTTTTTAAACCCTATGATCGTAAGAAATCTAAGTCTGGTAAAACTGATAGAGTCCATGACCATATACATACAGTTCCTTTTTGAAATTCCTTTCTTATTAATATAAGAAAAATGTCAGTCATGGATATATTTGTCCTTTATTTATATAGCTGTTTCTTGTTTTATAAGTTGCCCTAAGGAACTTCAAATTAGAAAAATGAAAACTACAGCAGTAAACTTGGCCCAAATCATCTAGAAATTTGAAATTTGTTTCCCTAATTTCCAAGGAACAGACTAATTTCTTCCCTCCAAAATGTCTCCCTTTTGATGGACTGTGGAGAAGAGCAAAACCAGGGCTTTTTATCTTCAGTCCCTGATGGTGAAGCCTTCCCCAAACCCTTCAAAAGTCACAGTAGAGTCCAGTGGGTTATGCCTGGGTAGAAAGCTGCAGGCTGAACCAGCGTTCCATGGAAACTGGCTGATGTTAAATGCAAATATTGCACAGAGAGAAATCAAAGCTTGGGAAGTGTGTATCCCTGAGAGAATGATCCATTCTGATGGGACTATGGGAGGAGTTCAGAACACAAACTGAACTGAGAGGATGGTTGTGAAGAAAAAGAGCACATGAGGGAGACATTGCACCACAGGATTCTAAAAGGAAAGAACCCAGGAGAAGTTGAGTAAGACTGCAGTGAACAGGCTGAGGGTGTAAGGGAGATTTTGGGGATACTGAGTTAAGAAACTGAGTCCCTGAATGAAAAATTATTCAGTGTTTGTTTTTCATGTTAGCTGAGACCAGGGGGTACCAGCTCAGCAGAACAAATAGCTTTAAGAAGTTTTCATGGGAGAAAAGGGAACAGTGTCCCTGGAGCGGAGCAGTAGAGCACAGTGGAGCACAGTAGTTGGGAACAGACTTTGACAGAATCAGGTTCAAATTCAGGTGCTGTCATGTAGTAGCTGTCATTCAGCACGTCACTCGACCTCTCTAAGCCTTGGTTTTCCCTAACTGTATATAAGTGAAATACCTTCAATTTCATGCAGTTGTTGAAAAGATTAAATGAGGTGACTTATATAAAATACTTAGGACAGGTCCAGCACACCCACAAAGATAGAAATTATTATTGTGCTTAGGAAATATAACTAGTAGTATGTTAGAGGCATGTTTGAACATAAAGGGAAATCTAAGAGTAAACTTTATATATATATATATATATATATATAAACTTCATATATATATATAAACTATATATATATAAACTTCATATATATATAAACTATATATATATAAACTTCATATATATATATAAACTATATATATATATGTGTGTGTATATATATATATATGCATTTACTTCAGGCTTCTCAATACTAGTATCCTGTTACACCTGTAGTTTTGGTTGAGTCACTCCAAGGGCATTCTTCATTTTATGTAAACATGCCAAAAACTTGACCCAAGGCAGATAACTTGAGAGTGAGACATTACATTACAAAATGATTATAACAGGGTGCCTTGAGACTGTATGCTTCTTAACATAAAATGAAAATAAATTAATTTACATGCTGTTATGGATACCTTCTTTTGTGAAAATTGTAGTGACAGTCTCTGGTGATGTCAGAAGATTTGTGTTCTAACTCTCACAGAATTTTCTGCGATAAATTGTTGGGGGTACTAAAATTTCTAGTGCCAGTTCTATCTTGGAATCTGGGGACTGTCTGGCCCAGCCAATTTCAAAAGTCTAACATAGGCAGTGAGAGAAGATGCAGTGGTAGCAGCTTCAAAGATTTCAATAAGGAGCCAGTGAAAATTGTTATGAGTGGGTTGATGGGAGTCAGTTGTAAAGCTGTGTATCTTAACCACTCCTAAACTTCTAAAGATTCAGCCATTACTCAGAGGGCAAATTTAACCACTGTTGGTTAATGTGGCTTTCTATAAAGGATAACGTGCTAAATACAGGCAATCTCTGACTTCTGGCACTTCAACCCAAACTATGTGGTAACTGGAGCTGTGGTGGTGGGTTTAGAGGTGTTTGAGAATGAAATGACTACTTGGAGCGAGTTCCAAGTCAATGGAGAGGTTCATATAGAAGCTAGATGCCCATTTCTTGGGAGACTTTAAGAGAGATAAAAGTACCTGATGGGGGTTGGACTAGATGACTTCTAAGGATGCCTTCCCGCTCTATGGTTCCACGGTGAGCATCAATTTAGTCACTTATAGCACTTACAACAAGAGACTGACTTTATGTTAACCTGCTTTCTAAAGTGTACTGGGTAAGGATCCCTATCTTCTGCCTCAGTCTAGCTCCAAGTGGCCTTAAACTACCCCTCTCACTACCAATCAGCGTTGGCAACTCCTACCAACTCAAGTACACTGGCAGCAAGAGAAGGTAACAAACCTAAGCTAACAGAAGCAGACAGAAAGGGAAGAGAGTAAAAATGGTTCTTAGGATCAAGGGAAGTTGCTCCAAAGTCATGAGCCTGGTTTCTGTTGAACTGCTTTGATGTGGCTTGGTAAACTACTACTGAGAGCGATTTCAAAACAGAAAGACAAACATGTAAAGCTAATCATTGCAAGTCAATGTGTTCAGTGTTCTAATAGAGGCCTGAACAAAGTGCCACGGGAACACAGAGATGGACCAACTTTGCTAGGGAGTGTCTAGGAAATCTCACAGAGGAAGTAATGAGCAAGCTGAGTCTTGAAGGATGAGGAGGAGTGGACTGGCTGGAAATGGAGAGAGGTGTGGCTGGCAGAGGAAAAAATGTTCAAAAGCCACAGAGACACGGAAGACTACATTTGGGAAGTGGGAGTGTACACGGCTGGAGTGTGAGGTTAAGGCCTCGGGTGCTGTGCTTTTGAAGAAGGATGGGAATAGGAATTGGGGGGAGAGGAAAGGGCAGACAAAAAACGGTGGCACATTAGAAGGTGAACTTAATTCTGAGTGAAATACAGGCTTTGGAATGACTCTGATTTTACTCTAGACAAGATGGGTAGGCAGAAAGGGTCTTTGTGTCACGGGTATAGTGTATCTTAGTTGCTCAGTCATGTCCAACTCTTTGCGACCCCATGGAATGTAGCCCACCAGGCTCCTCTGTCCATGGGATTCTCCAGGCAAGAATACTGCAGTGGGTAGCTATTCCCTTCTCCAGAGGATCTTCCCAACCTAGAGATCAAACCTGGGATTGTTTCCTGCATTCCAGGCAGATTTTTTACCATCTGAACCACCAAAAGTAAATGAGGAGAGTTTAGTCATGCCAATGGGTAAGTCTGTGTCCATTCTGTCTGATGGGCTAAGTGTGCTGTTCTAAGCAATAATGAAAGCTATGACGAGGACGATGCAACAGCATGGGAGGGCACAGATGCTTAGACAGCAGACGTACACCTTAGTGAGCTTATGCATGAAGCATGGGAACATCTTAATACACCAGAGATGACAACTTTAAAAGGCAGTCTTTTCAAAAACTGTCTTTTAAAAAGGAGTAATTACATTTATAACATGTCTTTATAACCTTGTGAATTTAACATAGTCATCCATTCACCACTGAAGTGCTTAAGAGTTGCTTCAGCTGAAATCCACTATTATCTGAGATGGCTCCCACTCCCAGCCACCACTCGTTTTTAGAGGTGGAAATTCAGGAAAGAGGAACTAAGACACAATTTCTCCAGACTTCTCTGAGGCCAGGGATCAAACCAGAGATCTCCCCTTTTGTCCGCAGCATTTTCAGGCCTGTTGAAACCCAAACTGTATTCTCAGTCCCACCACTACTCTTAAAACCTCTTTTTTCCACTATCACACTGGCTCCCTTCAGAGGGCTTTTGAAAAGAAACTAACATTTTGAACATTCTTTTTTTTTTTTTTGACAGTCAAAGCAATTATTATTGGACTTAGTTATTTCTGGGCTTCTCAGCTGGTAAAGAATCTGCCTGCAATGCAGGAGGCCCCAGTTTGATTCCTGGGTTGGGAAGTTCCTCTGGAGAAGGGATAGGCTACCCACTCCAGTATTCTTGGGCTACCCTGGTGACTCAGACGGTAAAGAATCAGCCTGCAACGTGGGAGACCCTGGGTTCGATATCTGGGTTGGGAAGATCCCCTGGAAGAGGGTATGGCTACCCACTCCAGTATTCTTGCCTGGAGAATTTCCATGGGCAGAGGAGCCTGGCAGGCTCAATCAATGGGGTCACAAAGATTCGGACACAACTAAGCGAATAAGCGCACACACCTATTTCTGAGATAGTTCAGTTTGGGGTACTCCAAGTGTGGCGTGTTTCAAATGCTGAGCCAATGCTGAGGTTTGGGGTGTGGTACTGAGTCATCCATATGTTCTTGTCTGAAGTCCCTTGGAATCCACTGCCCAGGGTCTAGGGTGCAGGCTGTCAATCAGAGCAAAACAAAGCCAAGTGGCCCAAATGGGGATTGAACCTGTGACCTCATTAGCAATATCAGTCTAACCACAGTGTATGGGTTATTTATTGCTCTTCATAATATTGCAACGCAGCTCCACTCATTTCCAAGGCTTAGCAGCCTTCTCCCTATTTAGGTAAGCAAATCAATCCACCCCCCTTAGCCAAGGAGCAGCGGAAGGGCATTCTGAAGAATGACTTAGATTTAAAGCAGCCAGAAGAATTTAAGGGAGCTTCTCTTTCCCCCATCCTTAGTGAAATGGCAGCCTTTTAAAACAGCTTTGTGGAACATATAAAGCAGTCCTAAAAGTAGTCAGGTATAGGAACAGGAAGTTGAGTTCTGGGCAATCCCTTTAATTAAAGCTTCTGAAGGATTTATTTTATGGCTTTTTCTAATCTTCTCTTTCACCACTAGAAAGGACACAAGAGTTAGCACTTCAATGTATAAATTTTAAAAATGAGGCTTAAAAACAGGACAAAACCTGCTAAACCTGATTTGAATGATGAAGCCTATGGTTTTCATATATTTATTTACAAGATAGCTTCATGGGCTGAAGTAAAATTGTGAAACTAATTTAAAAATTTTCTGAACATGAGACCAACTGTAAATCTATACTTTATGAATCTAATGAATTTTCTTCACTTTTAAATTTTAAACATACTGAAAAGCTATATTTGATATTAACAATGATTAGACGTACATTCTCAATAGAAGTTATTAAATACTAATTCTCACCTTTAAAAATCCTTAGCACCTATGAAATTCTTATTCCAGTAGAATTTTTTTGTTATCATTTGTTGATGTCTATTTGTTATATACTATGGGTGTTTTAATTAATTTCATTAACAAGAAGCAGCTCAGAAAATGTACCTATCATAAGACATATTGAATGCCTGCTTTTTATTTAAAAAGTAAGGGAGAATGTAAAAAAAAAAACCTGGAAATTGTTTCTAAAACAAATATATTTATAATGTAAGATAGAGGGCTAACAATTAAGTGTTTAGGTGTTAAGGAACACCAAATTGTTATAAATAATGAAAAGGAAAATGTTTTCCAAAGGCTACTACTTCAGATATCCACATCTGAGGTAGTTGAAAGTTAGGGGGAAGGGCAAAGATCACTGAAGAGGGTTGTTTCTTTTGCCTATTAAGGAAGTCTTTTAACAAGTATTTGCTCACGCTCATAAAATAATAGCTGAAAATTTAATATGAAATTGCTGCCCCCAAACTTCAACATTCAATTATTTTAGAGTACTCAAATAACTAGTAACATTGTCCCTTAGAGAGGTAAGTGTATATTATTTGCATGATATTCTAGACGTGAATAATCACCTTGAGCATACATTGGTGTTAGCATCTTCTTCTTCCAGAACACTAAGATACAAATCCATTCTCTTGTTTATTCATGCCCTAATGACTCAAATACTTCAGACATTTATAAGTAGACCCAATATTTATTTTTTAAAATGTTCAGACAAAAGTAAATATATTGTTAAATGCCTATGGTATGATTTTAGACCACATCTAATATGACACAAATTTCATACAATATTTGTGTTCTAATTTATCTTTACCACTTCAGTCTTTCACCCCCCCCCCCAAAATGAAGAATATTTCAAGCAGTGAGTCTCAGGAAAGGAGGCAGATATCAGTTTACTGGACTGGAACAAAACATGAATTTACTTTAATGGGACAAAAGGAAAGTGAAATCTAAACTATTAACTTTTAGTTTTCTTCATTTGCCAAGCATCAGTGCTATATTCCAACTGGTTCTAGACACTCTTTGGTGAAGAGTGTGTGTGTGTGTGTGTGTGTGTGTGTGTGTGTGTGTGTGTGTGTGTGTGTGTGTGTGTGTGTGTGTGTGTGTGTGTGTGTGTGTGTGTGTGTGTGTACTCTGTTTCTGAGGTTTTATTTTTTTCCATAGTAAATTCATTCCCTTTCCCTTTAAAATACACTCTTTGGTGAAGAGTGTGTGTGTGTGTGTGTGTGTGTGTGTACTCTGTTTCTGAGGTTTTATTTTTGGTGAAGAGTGTGTGTGTGTGTGTGTGTGTGTGTGTGTGTGTGTGTGTGTGTGTACTCTGTTTCTGAGGTTTTATTTTTGGTGAAGAGTGTGTGTGTGTGTGTGTGTGTGTGTGTGTGTGTGTGTGTGTGTGTACTCTGTTTCTGAGGTTTTATTTTTTTCCATAGTAAATTCATTCCCTTTGGTGAAGAGTGTGTGTGTGGTGTGTGTGTGTGTATCTGTTTCTGAGTTTTATTTTTCCATAGTAAATTCAATTCCCTTTGGTTGAAGAGTGGTGCGTGTGTGTGTGTGTGTGTGTTACTCTGTTTCTGAGGTTTTATTTTTTTCCATAGTAAATTCATTCCCTTTGGTGAAGAGTGTGTGTGTGTGTGTGTGTGTGTGTGTGTACTCTGTTTCTGAGGTTTTATTTTTTTCCATAGTAAATTCATTCCCTTTGGTGAAGAGTGTGTGTGTGTGTGTGTGTGTGTGTACTCTGTTTCTGAGGTTTTATTTTTTTTCCATAGTAAATTCATTCCCTTTCCCTTTAAAATACACTCTTTGGTGAAGTGTGTGTGTGTGTGTGTGTGTGTGTGTGTGTGTGTGTACTCTGTTTCTGAGGTTTTATTTTTTTCCATAGTAAATTCATTCCCTTTCCCTTTAAAATATTTGTTAGTAAAATCTCTCAGAATACCCAATACCTTGTATATGGTCACTTTGATAATAACAATTTACACACATCCCTATAATTTGGACTTTTGTCCACATAGGAAAAAAGAAACCAAAAAGTGGTATAGTGTTTTGCTTTTACTCAGAGTGAACTGGGAATGGACTAAATAATCTCATAAATTGCTTTAAATACATTTCTTCTTTTATTACAGATGTAGAATGTCCGTTTATCCAGTAAGACTTCCTCTGACACTTTGGCAAAAATCACTTTGTACCTAGGATTGTAATTATCTTATTAACTTATTAACTTATCTCTCCTACTATACTATCAACTCCTAAGGCAAAATTTAGACTAAATTTACAGGATCGACTGTTTAAACATAATTAAAGGGAAAAAAAGCAGCCTTTTAAGAGCAAAGGGGTAAAGTTTAGAGATAGATCCAAGAATAGGTTCGATTTCTTCTAGTTTACCCTCTCCTTATGAAACACAAAAACCAAGAGCTCTGACAGAGCAAAACACCATTTTCAGTTTCTCCCACACCTTCACCAATTTTCAGCTTCTCTCATACCTTCACCTTCTTACTGATTTTTGACCCAAAGGCATTGTGCCTGTGTCTCAAGGAAGCAGAGATTCCAACTGGAGACTCTGAAGATCTGGAAGATGTGATAAGGAATTAGAATCTGATATACTCAATACACTTGATTTCTGTGGCAGTAGGTGCTATATGACCTCAGACAAGTCTCTATAACTCAGGAGTCATCACCCATATTGAGAATGGTTCTTGCTGTTTGGTTTCTCCTGCCACATTCTCTTGCCCAGTTTTTGGCCACATCTCTGCACATTAGCACAACCATGGAATAATGAAGGCGTGCATTAAACTAGTGGCTAAAGTGAAGATTCCAGATTTTGACATATTTAGCTGTGCTATTCTTTGGATAATTTTGAGTAAAGGGCATATAGCAACCGAGGTTCCAAACTACACCTCAAATTAAATGCTTATAAAATCTGACAGCTTCTCACTTGGTAATTTATACACTGAAACTAACAAATGAGGCATAAATTTTAGTACTCAAGGCATGCTATCATTTGTAAAAGGTAACAAAATGTAGATCATAAATTAAGATAATTAATTTTGCATAGTGTTTTTGATAAATCTAATTTCTGTCTCAAAAAACCATATTTTAGCCAAGAGCCTTGCCACAGGCACTTGCCAAAAACAGTCTGGCCTTAACATCTCCAGAATGAGCTTCACTGACAATAGGGTATAGTCAGAAGTGACTCATTTACAGCTTTTTTTTTTTTTTTCATAAGAAAAATCAATCCCGGTGATGCTACCATGAGGAGTTGGGGAGCTTGTTTAAACTAATTGTTCACGATGACCCAAGTCTAGTTACCTACAATAATCAAGAATAAGAATGATCACAAAAGAGTCTGCCCCCCTGAGGGGGAAAATATAATTATGCTGCTTACAATGCTTTTAAACTCATACTGCTTTAGAAAAATGCCAGATTACACCACCAAAATATAAAAGCAAATTTGGCTTACAATGAATCTACTTACCCAAAAGTACCCAATCTAGCCAGGACCTTTGAAAGTAATCAAGTAGGTTGTTAGCTATTTGCAGTATCTCAAAAAGCCTAATAGTAAGTGAACATTTGCAACATGTAAACAAAAAATCATCCTCTCGCTCTCATCCCCGCCCCACCCACACACACACATTCTGTCACACAAAGCAAAACACATCAGCTTTCATATGTTCACCCTATTCCCTAGAAAGAACAAACCTCCCTTGCTATTTTCTCAGAATTAAGCAGTGCAACAAAGTAGTACAGTTCTGAATCAAGTTCCAGACACTGCCTGCACCTGCATAATTATTTCATTGCCAAGCCATCTAAGTACAACCAAGTAAAGGAGAAGAAAAGAAAGATAGCCTTTTCAGCATGACAATAGGCCATATTCCTGTTTTATGAAGTAAGACCACATCTATTAATCACTTATATATTCTAGAAAAATTACTATCAACTTGAATTTACATAAAGAAATAGACCTACACTTCGCTGAACAATTTATTAACCAAGATCTTAAGGAATTTTCTTCAACTGAGATGTTTATGTTCATCTATACTAATTGTAATTCTCCTTTTATAAAACTATATAATCTAAGTACTGAAAAAGGGGAAATAAATTTGTCTTTGCTTTCTAACATGTAAAAGCCACTAATGCAACTAGCTTGATAAACGCTAGAAATTATTCTTTTTCAATACGGATAAAGAATATTTCTACCTTGACGTTTTGACCACTAATATATATACTAATTTGTGAATCTTAATTTCACCATGGATAAACTTCTATCAGTAATTCTGAGCTCTCCGTCCTGCTTCTTACTTGCTATAATCTTTCCTGCTTTTACCCAGGTCAAGGAAATAATAGTCTACTTAATAGTTCCATGATGTAATTCTCACAAAGTTTTCCTGCTACATAGGAACTATGTATTTTTACAACTGGGAGAAATCCTCAGCCTATGTATAAGGTCTTATTTCAGTCTACAATAAATCAAAATTTTAATTAGAAGAACATAAAACTGGGCTATGACAAGTATTTTAATTTTAAAGCAGTATATTTATACATAAAAAGTTAATGCAGATTAGGCATTCATTTACAAAGTACCTGGTCATTTTTCTTACACTTAGGTTTTAGAGATTAAGGGACCACAAACAAACTAGATCACTATCTTCTATATAATGGTTAGCTTTTTAAAAGAAGAAAGGGCACTCATACAGGTTTTTGCATGCCCATGTTCATGGTAGCACTATGTGCAATAGTCAAAAAGTGGAAGCCATCCAAGTTTTCATGCATGGATGAATGAACAAAATGTAGAAGATACATATAATGGAATGCTATTTAGCCTTAAAAAGGAAGTAAATTCTAACACATGCTACAACATGGGTGAACCATGAAAACATTATGCCAAATGAAATAAGCCAGTCATAAAAAGACAAATATGGTATGCTTCCACTTATGTGAGGTACCTAGAAGAGTCAGAGTCATAGAGACAGAAAGCATTAGAATGATGGTTGTCAGGGGCATGGGAAGGGGGAAATGGGTAGTTAGACTTTGGTGGGTACAGAGTTTCAGTTAGGGAAGATAAAAAAGTTCTGGAGATGAATGGTGGATGGTTGCATCATCAATGTGAATGTACTTAAGGCCATAGAACTACACACTTAAAATTAAGTAGTAAATTTTATGCTATGCATATTTTACAATAAAAAAAAGTACAGCTGAGTAACATGAAGAAAACTGAATAATATCTAGTCACAGATGAAAACAGTGAGTTACCAGATATCCTATTTTTTTTTTTAAAAGGACACCTATACCTGATGAGTCTTTAATTTCACTATTTCTGGTTTTGTTCTCTCCTTTCTCTTTTATTCCAAACCTACTAAATTCATTTGATTCCATTTTTAAGTTTTATGATTTATATATAGGTTTTAAGACTGAAAGACCAGACTCGAAGAATTACCAACTGTTATGTTCAAAAGAATTGTATTCTTCTTGGAGTCTAACCCACAATTTACATACAGGCAAAGAACATGATTTCATTTCATATGATAGTATATTTTTGTAAAAAGCATTATTCTTTTATACAATATTAATCCAAGTCAATTTTCTGACTAGTCTATGCAACCATGAGTTATATACTTTTTATAACCCCATCTATGGATTTTCTGAAATTTAAATTAATGTTCTAAACTTCAGTCTTAACTGCTAACTAGAATTTTTGAAGAATTACTGACCCATGATTAAACAATTTATAGGAACCTGCTTTCAAGTTCATTATTTTCACCAGGAAGCTGCAAAACATACATTCTCAGAAAATTTTATTTTATCTTATCTTAAATGTAGTAGTTAAGGGCTTGCACTTTGCAGTCAGATAGCCTGGGTTTGAATCCTGCTTTTACCACTTACTAGATGTGTGATTGGGTACATTATTTAAATTCTCTAAATCTCAGTTTCCCTGTTTTTAAAATGTGGATATTAATACCTAAGAGTTGTTGTGAGCACCATGCATATAAAGCTCCTCTGCAGTATCTGACATGTAGTAAGTTCTTAAAAAACAGGAGCTATAAATACCACTAATAACAACAGCATGTAGAAATGATAAGTGCCCTATGCCACTTTTAAAAATGACACCACAGTTTTGACTCTAATATGAATCCAGAAAAAAGAACAACTGTGTATTTTGAGACTTGTTTTCTTTGTTCCTCTCTTCCAAATAACTTCATTCTTATTATCATATTAAGCAAAAAAAGAAATTAAGTCCAACAAAAATGAGAAGACCAGGTACGTATGTGTGTATATACATACACAAACACACATCTCTCTCTAATGTGCTGTATATGATTTCAGCAAGTTGTACAGAAACATTGGGAAAAAGTTGAAAAGTAAACAGGAAGAGTAATAGACTGCATTTGTGTATGTACAAATACAAATTTCTAAGTTCAACTATTTGAATGATTCATTCAGAATCATATTATTGTCAGAAAAAATATACTGTAATTCTTCTGGTAATTGCCCTAGGAGACAGATACACAAGTTCAGAAAAATTGGATATTTTCATCCGTTTTTATTAATGTACACAAGAGAATTTCATATTTTTTTAAAGTAAAAACAAACTGCTACTACAGTTACTGCTACTAAGGATTTCTAAAGTATATAATGTTTGATGCTGGGATTTCTGCCACGGTTTCATTTGAAAGTACAAAGGTTTTGTATACTATCTACTTGGACACCCCAACTTTAAAGAAAAATGGAAATTTTATAACATACTTCTGTTTCTGAAAATGTGTTCCTTGGAGCACTAACGGCATAACATAAGAGGGTGGGAGGATAAAAGGGTTCTGAGAAATCCTGCAGTGAGCAGAGCTGTTTAAAGTTGTTTAACTAGTGTTCCCAAAATTTATTTGGCCATAGAATTCTTTTCTCAAGCAATACCAAGGAACCAGTATTCCTCATAACAACTTATTTTAGGAAATGTATAATAAATTGCCTTTCATTAGCTATTTAAAAGGTAATTTTATGCACCTGTCCCAAAAAGATAGTCACTGGCAGAATTTGCTAAGTCCCAAAATGAGTCCATGATATTTCATGTCAGGAAGAAAATCTATAACATGCCTAGATTTATATTTGTACTATCTTGTAGTTATTTCCAGAATGTGTGTTTTAACCCCTTTTCTGCCTGTTATTTATTTATTAGTTAATCAAGTCCAAACACTCCATTTCTAATACCTGTAAAAATCTAAGAATCAGTGTGACCCTCCAATCCTTTCCCTTTCTTTCTGGGCTTTGGTGTAAGCTAAGACAACCCTGTAGCTATGAGCTACATCTTCAAATATAAGAATACTAAACTCAGTTACCAGCATTTTAATAACTGGTGATTATGAGCTGCATTGATGCAATTCTATAGTAAAATAATGAAGCTTCTACAACAGTAATCCTGAAGCAACACAGTGACTGATTATTATTGATATTTCATTCCCCTGACATCTCCCTAACATTCCTATAAAGTATATCAACTACTGTAAACACTGCTTTATCTACTGGAGATTGAGCAGCTTGCCCCACGTACCAAGAGTCAACAGGGACCAATTTCCTGTTGGACAGATACCGTGCATTTTACAACTATAGAAACTGCATCAGATAATCACCCTGAAATATGAACAAAAACAGGAAATTCCTTTACTAATAGCTTATTATTTAAGGAATTTCTTCTTTTGAAATAATTTTAGAACACAATTTGCTAGAAATCTAAACTTGAACTAAAAAAACCTGATGGCATGCTAGATAGCTTTTTTATTGAGTTCAGAAATTAAGAACAAAGTTTTAACAACTGTAATGAGGCATTCATTACTTTGTCCTTGTGTTGGATGAAACAAAATAAGTAAGCTACAGTTAATTCTGGGTAAAGAAAGAATGTGAATTATTATGCTGTCAGGCTGTTGCATCACTTTCTTCTTAGGTTCTCCCTTCAATTCCAGAAGTACATAAAAGTTTAACAGAATGGGTGAGGCGGAATAGACATCAACAATTTTTTAAAAGCCTAACAAAGAAGACACAATGACTCTTATTATGGAAATAATACATGTAAGTAATCCATGGATATCTGGTCACTGATTTTCAAGTTATACAAAATAAGCTGATCATTGAAAAGAAAAAAAAAACACTTAAAGACATTTATGGCAGAATACATGTAATCACAGTGTTCTATATTATGATAATATCTATCAATAACATTTTATCAGAGATATGGCAAATGGTCGAGGAGAAAAAAGTCTGACATGAAAGGATTCAAGAATGTTGATAATTCAGGAAAGGAAAAGGAGTTAAGAATCAAGTTTAAGTTTCATAAGGTTTTTTTTTTTTTAAATGTAGAAGCAGAGGTAACAAAAATTGGTCTTCACCTGGTAAGTGTGTACTCCCTGAGTCCTGAATGCAAATTCATGGCAGAAAAAGTACCTATGCATCCACGCAATCTTTTGTCTCGACCAATCTTCCATGTTACAAACAGTGGGCTGTAATGGAAGATAAAAATAGGGTAAATCAATCAATTCAATTCAAAGAAATATTTGTTGAATATTTACTATACCCAAGTTAGGTGCCTGAAATACAAAGACTAGATGACAGGCCCTCAGGGGCTTAGCTGCATTTAGAAACAATTATAGCTACACTGTATTAAATGTATTCTATATGTTGGTGGTGGTTTAGTCACTAAGTGTCTGGCTCTTTTGAGACTCCATGGACTGTAGCCCACCAGGCTCCTTTGCCCATGTGATTTCCCAGGCAAGAATACTGGAGTGGGTTGCCATTTCCTCCTTCAGGGAATATTCCTGATCCAGGTATTGAACCCACATCTCCTGCACTGCAGGTGGATTCTTTACCATCTGAGCCACCTGGGAAGCTCTATATGTTAGAAAGTCCAATAAGTGGTTTTAACAGATTATCTATGTTAATCCTCATCAACAACTCTAGAGGCCTGATACTATTACTAACATTTCCAATTTTACAGACGAAGCAGTACCACAGTTAATACAGCATGAAGTAGGAATTCAAACCTGGGCAGTCTTGACTATAGAGCCATTACTGCCTGATTCCTCATTTAAAACCCAAGTCACCGACTCACTCCTAAGTCTAGTCTAGAAAATCAGGGAGTAAAAACCAACAGATTCAATAAATACTTACTGAATACACGGGGGTGGGGGTGCAAAGCACTATGAAAGGTGCTATTGAAGATATATGCCATTGGAGATGGTGCTATTGTAGTTGCCTAAGACATAGCCTTTGCTCTCTGAGAGCCAGTAATAGGAGGAGGGCTTGCTCACAGCTAACTAACACAAGGCAAAAGGAACTAAGTGCTAGAAGCCCTGTCCAAAATGCCACAAATTAAGCTACTGGGATAGGAGAAAATTTCATCGAGTGTGATCATCTTCAGCTTGGCCTAGAAGAATGAGTAGGGTTTGGAGAGGTGAAGGACAACAGCAATATTAACAAAGTAATACTCTGAAACCAGAAAGTTTATTTCAATTTTTAGATAAAATTACTGCCAATAAATAAAATAAAATCTTTCAAGCATCAAATATCAAAATGTCAATTAGAATGGCAACAAGAAAACAATTTAGTTGTTTGGATTGTTGTTTTAAGAAGGGTAATACAGTTTTTTTTGTTTGAGTTCACAGTCTGCAGACTTTATTTTTTATATACTTTTAAAAAATTCATTTATTTTTAACTGGAGGATAATTGCCTTACAATGTTGTGTTGATTTCTGCCATACATCAACATGAGTTGATGTTATACCATAGGTATAACATGTGGTAATAGTTTTAAACGAAGTTTAATACAGTAGATGTTTGGATTCTGCAGCAAAGCACTCACAGCCTCAATTAATGGTTAATTTTAAAAACAACTCTTTTATAAATAGATGCAACTTTGTCAGGTTTTATGAAATAAATTAATTCATACATTTTAGAACATTTAGTAAAAAGATTAACACTCTATAGTTGGGGATGGTCCCTGTTAATATGAGTATTCACAGAATTTGGTATAACATAATACACTTCAGCTTTCTAAAAACTAAAATTTTATGGGATATACTATATGTCATATATTTTTATATAATTATGTATAATATATTTATATTTTATATTAATATATTTATAATTTTATATTAATATACTGGAGAACACATTATTTCAAGTACTCTCTAATCAGTCATCAGCAGTTTGGGGAAAAGATATCCTATTCAAGCACTTCAGTCACCCACCTCGAACATTTAAATTATGCTGTGTTCCAACAAGTAACCACAATGGCAGAGAGACTCCCAAATAAACAATCCAAACCAGGGAGTGGTACTAAGAATTACCTCCTTCTAAGAGCCAAATGCCCAGAGGCATTGAAAAAGATGACTAAGTATAAGGCCAAGTTTTGTCAATGTTATTATTCACATGCTGGATGACCTATACTAAAGGTACTAAAATGAAAAGCAAAAGGTAAATTCTAAGGGGGTTTTTTTGTTTGTTTTCTACATCATATGTACTATCTTATAACTTAATACAGGGTTCTAATGCTCCAGCTGAAATTTTTCTCTAATTGCTCTTGATTACTAGTTGATCAGGAATATAAGTATTAGATGGAATCACTTTCTCACCCATTATTTTATTACTTGCACAAATACTAGTATCCTAAAATTCACACATATTGTCTTTAAAGATGAATTTCACCTCTTCATTTTCACCTTCTAACTTAGGGTCAATGTCAGCAATCATTAAATGAACAGTAAGATGTCAATCCTCTCCCATAACAATACCTATACAAAAGATCTGTATGTAAGATCCCTTGGCAGATTCAAAACAAAGTGAATCATTCTGTACCATATATAATAATATGTCTTTAAAATTCCATGATGGCTTCTCAATAACACAGAACTAAGTTGTATATTCTCTTCTTCAGTGACTTAAGTGGGAAACCTAAAAGTAGGAATGAATTTATTTGCTATCAAAAACATGAAAGTCATTTAAAAGCACCTTTCCTTCAATCCACTTATTTATCCCACTAAAATAGATAAGCATACCATTTTCACTGTAATCCTGTCTATTCAAGCAAACATTCGAAATTTGTAGAGTACATTAAAAAAAAAACACCATTAAACACTATATTATGAAATGTGTTGGAGGGTATTCAAGCACATAGTGGGAGAAATTATATACAGTTTCTTATTTGTTGTTGTTGTTGTTCAGTCATGTCTGACTCTTTGCGACCCCATGGACTGCAGCATGCCAGGCTTCCCTGTCCTTCACCATCTCCCAGAGCTTTCTCAAACTCATGTCCATTGAGTCAGTAATGCCATCCAACCATCTCATTCTCTGTCATCCTGTTCTCTTCCTACCTTCAATCTTTCCCAACATCAGGGTCTTTTCCAATGAGTTGGCTCTTCGCATCAGGTGGCCAAAGTATTGGAGCTTCATCATCAGTCCTTCCAATAAATATTCAGGACTGATTTCCCTTAGGATTGACTGGTTGATCTCTCTGCAGTCCAAGGGACTCTCAAGAGTCTTCAACACCACAGTTCAAAAGCATCAATTCTTCGGCACTCAGCCTTCTTTATGGGCCAACTCTCACAGTTTCTTATTAGGCTATGCTATGACTGATGAAGGAATGATTCACTCAGAAGGTAGAGTGCTAGAGGATAAGCTGCATTTTGCCAGGCTCTCCTGGCCTGGGAGAACAGGTGCTCCATAATAAGCAAGGGCATGAAGAAGTAAAAGCACACAGTGCTTTCAGAGACCAAGAAGTAGTCTGACATTCCTGATAACTAATTATGGTCTCTTCCATATTTAACACTCTATGAATTTTAGGCACTGTTAAGTTCTCAAGAGCCCTCACAGAGGTAGAGCAGATGCAGAATCACCTGTACTCTCCCTGTTCCTTACCTGCCCCAGGCAACATCCTCTTTGGTGGGGGTGGTATTGCAGGGAAGTATCTGTGTCAAAGATGGGAGGGACTGCTACTTGACAACCCCACTGTATTTAGGACAGAAGCCTGAAGATGGAAGAAATCAGACCTTTAGTAGACAGAATGAAACTACTCCTTCAAAATCTGGGACTCAAATTTCTCATTTGCAAATGCTCATCCAAAGTCTTTTATAAAGAACATGTTAAGTGGAAATAAAAAACCCCAAACATCTAAAAGCAATATTTATTTAATGGGGAAAATAACTTGGGAAGTTAAGCATTTTAAAGTAGACTGAAACAGAATAAACACAATGGAGCACAAGAGATTGTATCTTGTATATTGTAACTACTTTGTACAGGGCAATGGCTATGGGAACATTCAATGCATATCATCTAAAAATAGCAACAGAAGTTTTTCTTTTCCTAACACACAGAGGGAAGAAATAGGCAATTTCATTCTTAAATGTGTTATTAAAACATATGAATTCCCAAAACAATATAAAACATCAGCATAATCAGAGACAGATCAAAGTAGAAAAAGGGACTTGAGGCTGTTGAGAGGAGCTGCTTACTCAATGACAGGGAAATTAAAAAAAAAAAAACAGTTCATAGTCATAGTAAGACAAAGAGTAAATGTTTTTCAAAAATACTTTCACTATATGGTTTTAAATGCTTTCACTATATGGTTTGAGGCCACCAACATACATTGAAAAAAATGCTAGAAACCAGAAAGGGGCTCAAAATGAAATGAAATATTAATGGAAATGTTTATTTGAAAGTAACCAGACATAGCTTTTCAAGGAATTTTCCCACTTCTGAACAGTTTGTGCCACTATGTTCTGAGAAATGTTTGGGGGAAAGTAAACACTCTCCATTTTTCCAAGTCTGTAGAGGAAGTGGAAGTAACCACCTCATCTAGGTAAATCCTCCCTGCCAACTGACAGACAGTACTATCAGGTCAGTAGTAGCTTTCAGGGGAAATGCAGTTGCGTGAAATCAGCAAAAGTCCAGAACAGCAATGTAAATCTGAGCAGGATACTCCCAAGTTGCATGCCACTTCCTATGCCTCTCTTCTAAGACTATTCTATTGATGTAGATCAGGATAGATTAGAAATATGTTTGTGGGAGAGGGGTACAACCATGAAAAAGGCATATTTACTTAATATATTTACCATAATACTTCCTCTGCCATACCAAGGCAAAAACAAAGGTTAAAAATATCCTTGGACATTAGCAAGCCCCTACTCTGGCAATTTACTCTTCTTTAGAATGAGATTTGTAGGTGGTAACATTAACAATACAATGTCAATCCCTATCAATATACTAATTAATGCTACAGGGGTCTTCAACAAGGTTATTTACATTATAGGTAGATACAGGAAAAGAGAGAAGTTCCTCTAGCTTGGTTCTTCTGCCATCAAACAATGATTGCTTTTCAACTGAACTCAGGCTCCTCACCAACTTAGTCCACTGTATTACTCATAACACCCAACTCAACACTGTAATTCCACAGTACCTAGAAGCTCAGAGAACCACAGAAATGGCAGTCTTCCTTCCACAACCACATTAAAACCTTTCATATCCTATTTCAACACAAAGAAGCTATATATTTCATTTCCAAACTGTATAAACAACAGATTCAATTTGTTAAAATGTACTCAATTATCATTAAATCTCATATTAGTCTGCTCAAGTCACCATAACAAAATACCATAATCTGAGTGGTTTAAACAACAGAAATTAATTTTCTCAAATTCTAGAGGATAGTCCAAGATAAAAGGTTCTTGTAGGGTTGTTTCTGAGAGCTCTCTTCCTGGCTTGTAGATGGCTGCTTAGTCTTTGCATGGCCTTTCCTCTGAACTTCAAAACAAGAATGAGTATCCATGTGAGCTCTTTAGTATCTCTTGAAAGGACACTAATCCTATTTTATCATGGCCCCATCCTTATGACCTCATTTAGCCTTAATTATCTCGTTATAGACCCTAACTCCAAATACAGCCCTGGGGGGGCTATGGTTTCAACTATATGTTTCAAATGTAGTCTTGGGGGCTTAGGGTTTCAACATATGGATTTTGTGGGGACACATAGCAAATCACTAACAAAAACACTAGCACATATTTCAAAGTTTATGTAATAAGTTATCTAAGGTTATTAGGTGAAAGAGCTTTTAAGAGATTATCTATTCCCTCTTTGTTTTACAGGTGAAAAGCAAAAAGCTATCTAGGCATAATGTAGGGTCAACTAGTTAGTGTTAGAACCCGGCTACTTCTGCAGATTTTCTTACTACTGATTTAAAATTTTAATTAAATTTAAAATTGTGAGTAGCAAACCCAGATGTCTTTTTTTTTTTTTCAGATGTCTTCTAAAATACCAGAGAACAGGAAAACCCCAAAACTACTACACAGTACCACATAGGTGAACATAAGCACAAATATCCTTTTCTCCCTCTCCTCTCAGAAGGAACAAGAGAAATTAGTTGAGAAGATACTGGGACAAACTGGAAATGTTCGATCAGCCTAGAAACACCAGACCCAATTTGCAAGCTTCTATACTATTCCCATTAGAAGCCATAGCAAAATCGGTCATTTTATCTTTGATGGCCTCCCAACACCCTTTCTCACTCCCTTGAAACTTTCATTATTTCCTATTGCCTAGCTAGCTTTCATTAAACTCAAAACTCAGGTGTTGTATCTAATATCTACAAATTTCCACCAAATCAAAATTCCCATATACCACTGGTTAACAACTGTTTTGCTAAGTCGCTTCAGTCTTGTCCGACTCTGTGCGACCCCATAGAGGGCAGCCCACCAGGCTCCCCCATCCCTGGGATTCTCCAGGCAAGAACACTGGAGTTGGTTGCCATTTCCTTCTCCAATGTAGCAAAGTGAAAGTGAAGTCGCTCAGTCGTGTCTGACTCTTTGCGACCCCATGGACCGCAGCCTACCAGGCTCCTCCATCCATGGGATTTTCCAGGCAAGAGTACTGGAGTGGGTTGCCATTGCCTTCTCCTAACAACTGTTTAGTTAGGTACTAATCTGATTATTTAAGTAATTCATATTACTTAATGAGGCTTCTGAATGAATGAATCATTAATTAGTGAATGAAGCTTAACTCTTTCAGATAATTTGAAATTCAACTTGATAGGAATCCCTGAAGGAAGAGGAATAAGAGGAGGTACACGGTTGAGAGGGGTAGGGAGAGAAGGTAAGGTTCTAAAGTATTTTATACTTTCTCATCCACACCAATCCTTGACTGCAGATAAGGAAAATACACTAAATCACCATTACAGCCTTATACCACACTCCTCCCTCCAGGATACTTCCTGATCCCATAGGGCTCAGAAAAATAAGGAGACATTGCTTAAACAGACAGCACGGGATAGTATAGAAGACCCTCACACCCTGAAAGTGGGAATCAGGAATGACCAATATTTCACTACTTTTCTCTGCCTGGTAGTCCCAGAAATTCTATCATAGCAGCATTATATTCATAATGCTCATTTAACTGGCAAATGTCAGAGAAGAGGCAATCTAAAGTCTTACAGATGATTGGGAAGGTTGAGTATGTGCGTGTGTCTTACAAATCAAGGGTAATCACCACCAACACACAACCAGCCAAATCACAAGCATACTTTAAAGGATTAGCTTGATTCTGCCAATTTTTGAACTGAAAGAACCATTTTTTCCTTTTAGCAAGACCAAATCAACAATTTTCAGTAAACTAAAAAAACTCAGTCTCAGGCTTAATAAATTGAGATAGTCTCATTATTATTTTCATTTTTAAAATCCCAAATTAGATGAGAATGCTATCTGCACTGGAAAACAATACTACATTTGCACATATTCTCTTATTAGTTTACACTGCAGTGGGAACTAAATTTAATATATGGTAGCATTTGAAGGATGAAAATAGCTTGTATTTTTTCTCATAACAGGAACAAACCATAAATCTTTACTATCTGAAAATCTAACTCATAAATTTTAAATGACAATTGCTATAGATTATAAAAATAAAATAATTTCTGTTTGGAATTCCTATTCCGAAACCATTTGTTCAAAGAGCTTAAGGTTTGAGATGCAACCTTAACTATGAAAAGAATTAATTATTTTAATATAAAACAGACCAGGCCAAAAAAATGACCTACTGAAGTCCGAAGATTTCTAAACTCAATATAAGGAAAACTAAGAGACTAGAACCAGATCCAGGGGTTTTAGAATGAATACTGATATAGTAAACTTTAACTTTTTAAAATGCCATTAAAAACTTCTATGGAACTATGTTCTGATACTTCCATTTGTCCACCTGTACGTCAGATGCTCAGCCGGATGCTCAGGGAATTCATTAACACTTAAAACAATGAAAACAACTAAGGTTTTTTTTTGTTGTTGTTGCGGTTTAGGTCTGTCCCTACATCTTACCTCCCCAGCTAATGACCTATGTTCTGCAATCCTGTCATAGGAAATAAATATGCTGACTGATTTAAACACTAGTATAAAAAAAGCTGGAAAGTTTTTTAGCTTCTTCATTCTAGATTTTTATCTTATTTCCCATTCCAAGGAGGTCTCATGTAATGCACAAGCTTCTTAAGTGTGCTCAGTCCTGTCCAACTCTTTGCGACCCCAAGGACTGTAGCCCGCCAGGTTCCTCTGTCCGTGGAATTTTCCAGGCAAGAATACTGGCCTGGGTTGCCATTTACTGCTCCAGAGGATCTTCCCAACCCAGGGATTGAACCTGCATCTCCTGAATCTCCTGCATCGACAGGCAAATTCTTTACCACTGAGCCACCTGGGAAGCCCAGCTTAGTAAGTAAGACCAGCAATAAAAGTATGATATATTTGTTTTTCACATGTTTTCTGAGTTTAGAAAGGTAACTGTTGATTTTAAGGTCCTTGTATTGGATTACTTGCTCCTTTGGGAGAAAGGAGCTAGATAGACTCAGATTTATGGCAGGAATTCAGCAAGCCTTTAGGAGGAAGAAGAAAGGCAGGATTTAGGGACAAAGTACTCAACTGAGACCATATTTTTTATCAGGGCAACTTACGCTGCCTTTGTTTTCTTTCTTCCCCCTTCTCTTTAACTTTCAGAAAATACACCAACCTCTTAAGAACCTCTATCATGAAATATCCAAGGGATTATGATTTTTTTTACATGGAATTGACATTCTCACTTCCAAAGTGTTTCTTTTTATAAATCAACTTTATTAAAGTATATTTTGCAGATAATAAAATCAGCCTTTTTTAGTGTAAAATTCAAAGAATTTTGACAAATGTATATATACAGGTAACCTAAACCACAATTAAGGTATAGAACATTTCCATCACCCCAAAGAGTTCCTCTGTGTCTCTTTGCAATCAATCCCCTCCCCACACTCCTGGACCTTGGCAAATACTGACCTGCTTTTGGTCACTACAGCTTTACCTTTTCTAGAATTTCAAGTAAATGGAATCATGCAGTATGCAGTCTTTCATGTGCAGCTTCTTTCACTTAGAACAATGCATTTGATGTTCACTCGTGTTGTTTGGCCCTTTTTAAGTAATATTCCACTGAGTGGTTTTGTTTATCTACTCACTCGCTGATGGATATTTGGGTTGCTTCCAGTTTAGGGCTATTATAAATAAAGCTACTATGATAATACTTGGATTTACGTTTTTGTGTGAACCTAACTTTTCATTCCTTTTAGGTAACTACCTACAAAGATAACTGCTGAGCATGAGTAGGTATATGCTTAACTTTGTAAGAAACTGCCAAACTATTTCCAATTGGCTGTACCAATTTCCAGTGGCTGTACCAGTTACCTTCCTATCGGTTTTGCATAAGTGTGCAGTGACTCCATAGCCTCACCAATACTTGGTAGTGTCTTTAAAAAAATTTAAGTTAATGTGTAGGAATGTCTCACTGTGGTTTTAATTTGCAGCTCTCTGATAACTAAGGATACTGAGCAGCTCTTTAAGTGCTTAATATCCATTTACGCATCCTCTCTTGGAAGGTGCTTGTTCAACTCATTTGCTCATTTTTAATTGGATTGTTTTTCTTCTTTTTATTGAGTTGCAGGCTTTAAAAATATATTCTGAAAACCAATCTGTAGCACATATATGTATTGCAAATACAATTTTCTAGTCAGTGGTTTGCCTTTTCATTTTAATAGTATCTTTTGAAGAGTATATGTTCTTAATCTTAATGAAGTTTATCAATTTTTCTCTTCTGGTTTATATTTTTGTGTTCAATAAAAGAACTCTTTATCCAAAAGTTATGATGATTTTCTCCTATTCTCTTCCAGGGGTTTTATAATTTTAGCTTCTACATTTAGGTTTATAATTCATTATGAGTTACTTTTGTATATATTCTAAGGTGAATACTGAATATTTTTTAATTTTGGTGATGGATTTTTGTGTTCATGTACATGTGGTTTTTTCTTCTAATATCTGTTGGTTTTTGGCACCATGGCAATGCCAGCCTCACAGAATGTGTTGGCAAGAATTTTATCCTCTCTTTCCTACAAGTTTGGTTTATTTGTTCCTTAAATATTTGATAAAATTCACCGTTAAAGTTACTGGAGCCTAGATTTTAATTATGGAATGATTTTAAATTACAATTTTAATTTCTTTAATAGATATAAAGCTGCTCAGACTTTTCAAGTTCTTTTTGAGTCAGTTTTGGTAATCTATGTCTTTCATGGAATTCTTCCATTTCATCTAAGTTGTAGAATTTACTGGCATAAAATTATTCTTAATGTTCCCTTATTATCTTTTTTGTGTCTCTAGGATCTGTAGTGATATCCATTCTTCCTTTCCTGATATTGGCAATTTGCATTAATTTATATCTTTCTCTCTTTTTTGTCTGTATCAATCTAGCTATCAGCTTATCAATTTTATTGATCTTTTCAAAGAGCTGGCTATTGGTTTCACTGATTTTTCTCTATGTTGGTTTTCTGTTTTATTGATTTCTACTCTAACATTTTATTCCTCTTACTTGGGGTTTAATTTGCTCATTTTCTTGCTTCTTAGGTCAGAATCTTTGATTATTGATTTTTAGATCTTCCTTATTTTAAGACTATACATTTCCCTCTAAGCACTGTTGCATCCTACAAGTTTTAATATGTTGTGTTTTCATTACCATTATGTTCAAATATTTTCTAATTTCCCCGTAACTACTTCTTACTATGATTTATTTAGAGGTATACTGTGTACTTTCCTAATATTTGAGAATTTTCCAGATAGCTTTCTGTTACTGATTTCTAATTCCATTTTGATCAGAGAACATACTTCATATTATTTCAATTATTTATAATATATTGAGATTTGTTTTATGGCCCAGAATGTGGTCTTAATGAATGTACCATGTGACTTTGTAAAGAAGATATATTCTGGTAGTGTTAGGTCTGCTATTTTATAAATACCAGTTAGGTAAAGTTGGTTGGTAGTATTGGTCAGATTTTCCATCTCCTCACTGACTTTTCTATTTATTCTATCAGTTACTGAGTTAAGAGTGTTGAAATATCCAACTCTAACTGTGGTTTTGTCTACTTATCCATTCAGTTGTATCTATTTTGATTTTATCCATGTATTTTGAGGCTCTTTTAAGAGCACACCCTTTGAGGATTGTTCCTTTCTTAATGAATTGAACACTTCATCGTTATGAAATGTGCCCCCCATCCTGAAGCATAATCTGTCTCATATTAACATAGATACTCCAGCTTTCTTATGATTAGTAGCTTGCATGATATATCTTTTCCCATCTTTTTATTTGGAACCTATCTGTGTCTTTATTCTTAAAATGGGTGTCTTACAGGCAATAGTACATAGTTGGGTCTTAGATTTTTATGCAGTCTTTTAATTGGAAAACTACTTAATGTAGCCTTAATATTGTTGTATTCTTTATATTTGATATTTGTTCTCTGTTTCCCATCCCTTCTCTGCTCATCTTTTTCTGTTTTCTTTGGCATTAAATGAGTATAGTTTAATATTCATTTTTATTGCCATTATTAACTTATTATACTTTTTTGTTGGTTATTCCAGGGTGCAAATTATGCATCTTTAACTTTAACTTATCATTATCAACCTTCAAGTAATATGACATCACTATACATATAAGAACCTGAGCAAAAAAATAAAATAAAATAAAATAAAATAAATAAAAAAAAAGAACCTGAGCAGTGTACTTCCATTTCATTCCTTCCATGCCTTGGGGCTACTGTCACACCTTTTACATCTATATACATTATAAATACACATTATAATCTCTAAATAGATTATTAATTTTGCCTTAAACAATCAGTTAACTTTTAAAAACATCTTTAAATGAACAAAAGTCTTTCATATTCATCCCCCACTTACCATACTTATCTGGAACTCTTCATTACCTCTAGAGATTCAGGTATCCATCTGGTATCATTTTCCTTCAGTCTGAAGAAATTTTTAATATTTCAGGTCTGCTGGTGACAATTTTTTGTCTGAAAAAATACATTTCTCCTTCATTTATTTTGGCTTTCATTTTTAAAAAGATTTTTACTGGAGACAGAATTTGAGATTGACAGTACTTTTTTTTCTTTAGCACTTTAAAGACGTCATGCCATTGTCTTCTCACTTGCACTGTTTCTGATGAGATGTGTATGATTTCTTATCTTTGTTCTTCCATATGTACTGTTTCTTTTTCCCCCCTCTAGCTTCTTTTCAATGCTCCATCTATCCACTGGTTTTCAGCAATTTGATTGTCTTAGAGTGGTTTTCTTTGGGGTTATCTTACTTAGGGTTCATTGAGCTTTTTGGATTTATTGATTTATATTTTCCATAATAACTGGAATTTTTGTCGTTATTTTTTCAACTATTTTTCTGCCTATTCCTGTCTCTCCTTTCCTTCTGGGACTCCAATTACATGCATGTTAGTCTGCTTGATATTGTCCCGCAGTATCAACAACTGAGTCTTTCTCTTTCTTCAGTTTTTTTACATTCTCTGTTTCAGATTGGATAGTTTTGTTATTGTGTCTTCAAATGCATTTATCCTTGCTTTTGCAATTTAATTTGCTATTAATCTCATCCAGTGAATCTGTCACTTCATATTGTGTACTTTTTTGGTTCCAGGAGTTCTATTTGCTTCTGTGTTAAATTTCTTTCCTCATTACATTGATGTTTATCTTTCAATTGTTCAGCACAGTGTCATAGTTGCTTTGAAGTCCTTGTCTGCTAATTCTGTAACTGTTATTTCTCATTCAGTTTCTACTGACTTGACTTCTTCTTGCTTACGGGTCACATTTTAGTGCTTCTTAGAATGTCAAGTAATTCTCTGGATATCAGCTATTATAATCATTGTATTTTTGAGTGCTTTTATTTCTGAGCCATCAGGGAAGCCCTTTACAATTTACTGTCTTCTTTTAAAGATTATTGAAGCTTGTTTTGTTGTGCATCTAAATTTTTTGCGAATAATTATTTTTTCAAGGCTTAATTTTTAAGTTTTGTTACTTTGGGTTCAAAGTATGTTTTATTCTACGACTACATTAATGCTACTACTAAGGAGTAACTCTTACGTGGTCTCTATTGAATGTTCTGGGTGTTCAACAAGGTCTCTCAACTTTTGCTGTGGGAACTGAAATCTTTCTCTCAGTCTTGTATGAGCTCTGGTAAATTTTCAGCTCATAGCTCCTGAGAAATAGTTTTTTTGTCCAGCGCCATGGTGTTTCTCTCAATACATTCACAGATTCATAATTCAGCCAAAGATAAAGGGGAAATTTATGCAGATTTCTGGAGTTATTTCTCTGACTAGCCCTCTTCCCCTTTCAGTACTCTGCTCCACAAATTTCTGCCACCTAGGTAGACGTCCCTGAGTTCCTAACTCAATTCAACAAGACTGCAGGTTCTGACTGAGTTCCCTCTCACAATGCTACGGTCCAGAAACTACCTACAGACAGAAAGCCAGGGTGACTGCAGGACTCATTTTCTTTGTTCCGTTTTTCTCAGGGATCACAGTCCTGTGCTACCTGTTGCCCAATGTCTGAAAACACTGTTTCATATATTTTTGTCCAGTTTTGAATTGTTTATGGGGTATATGAGGCAGAAGGGAACATGGTTTATACCAGTTACTCCTTCGTGGACCACAGTGGAAGTCTCAAAGCCTTTTAACACTGAGTCACTTAAGGGTCAAACTCTGTGGTAGGTTTCACATACTAAATGTGGAAAAAGCCTACCACAAATAGTAGACAACCACAGTAAGCAGGAAAATGGTTCAGGAAGCAGAAAGCAAAGGGACACATCTCTTCAGCTTTGACAGCTGGTGCACTTTTAGAAGAATATGAAGTGACTCAACCAATTTCAGAGGCAATGCACTGCTCAGAACCAAAAGGTTAGAGATGTCACTCTTAAAAATATCAAATCAAGAACTCTAAAATCCAAAGTAATGAAATAAAAAAATCAAAGCAGTCAAGTATAAACTGAACTTGACAAAAGTGTCAGTTACCAGTCACTTTGATATTTCCTTCTTTAAGCCCATGCCAAAAATAGCTCTCTCCTCTTATTCTCCTTTCATACAAGTTAAAACAACAACAAAAAATGCAATCCAGACAACCTTATTTACAACACTTAAAAAAAATCTTGAGGAAGTCATCAATAACTATGAATGATGTCTGATGCATGTATGTTTTGTTATTACTATTTTTAAAGGGTTGTTTTTTCAGCTATGATGACTAAACAATCTCAGGGCTCAGTTATTTACCTCACTACAAGATAAAACTGAGGTTATCGGTCTTGGTATAAATCTTGCAATCACAATGCCACATCTATAGAAGGACAGTCGCTTAAACACAGGAACTCCACATTAAGGAAATCAGATACACACAAAAAATCTCTTATGACGGAACAAACCAGAAAAAAAATCTGCAATATGTGCCATTAAATTATCATATCCAAAATTATTTTTAAAAATTTCCTACCAACACATCAGGCAATACCATGAAAGCTCAATGTTCAAAAAGTAAACTGAATCACTAACCTGGGAGGCACAGAACAATGTAAGTTTCCAATGAAAATTAAGATAGCAGGAAGTAAGCCAGAGAAAAAAGCAAAATCCCTGAATTACATTGACAGAGAAACCGAGGTAATGACGTAGTGAAGTGAGAAGGAAAATTGCTTATCTTCTTGCTGTACACTTCTCTTTAGGCAGTCCTATATAACTGCCTACTTCAAAGTCTGTAACTTTATAAACAAATGAAACAGAAGCTAAACAAAGGGACCAAACTCCCTGGGAAGATAAGAAAGAACACAGCAGCCCTACCAACAGGCACCAGTACAACAACTTCCTCTGTATATTTAAAGGTTCAGGTTTAAAAAGCCTCCAGCTGAACTGCTAGGTACACAGCCGACTACAGACTAGCTAATGGTGGTGTATAGGGTCTGGAGATGAGATTGACCTACTCAGCTTCATCATGTTAACACAAGAAAGCAAGCTTTGCCACCTGAGCTATTGTACACACTCATCCCTGAAAGCTAATTTTTCCCCCTAGAGTCCACCTAGTCCTCTTCTGTAAAACCAGAAAGAACAGTCCCCAAACCTTTGCTTTTTAGATAAATCCCACAGATTAAAAAAAATACTTTATTTTAAACCAGGTGGTGCAGTGGTAAAGAATCTACCTTCCAATGCAGGAGACACAAGAGATGCAGGTTTCATCCCCGAGTCGGGAAGATCCCCTGGAGGAGGACATGGCAACCCACTCCAGTACTTTTGCCTGGAGAATCTCATGGACAGAGGAGCCTGGCGGGCTATAGTCCATGGGGTCACAAAAAGTTGGACACGACTGAGCACGCACACATGCACACACAGAGTGTTCTACTTACAGATCTGAAATGCACATATGGAACTTAATAGTCCAGGGTTTCTATACAGCTATAGAACCAAAGACCAGGGAAACTGTTATTTCCCATCAGGCCTACTTCTCCAACATTTTCTTGGCATTAAACACTATACAAACACACACACACACACACAAACACTATACAAATTTCCAGTTAAAGACGCAGATGTCTGGACTCTATTAGTCTCAGCTGTGTACTGCTAGATTGATGAAAAATCTTTTTGTTAGAGTCTTTCAGTAGCCAGCTTCATGCTTTCAAACTTGCCCAGTGTCTTTCCTCATTCTGACAATGTAAACATAACACAAAAGCACCTCTTCTTAAAGAAGTGAAACTGAGCAATGGCAAAATTATTAGCTAAAGAGCCGTTAATCAGTTAAATCCAAATTGTTTTCCACAGGAATATATTCTGTAATATGAGACAGAACAATTGGCAAATGATTATTTTACTTATAATAAAATAGTTCTCATGTGGACTACAAAATTACATAATATACATAAGTGTAATATATGTAATATACATAATATATATTATATATAACATACATATATTATATATGTATATAACATACATATATTATATATAACATATTATGTATTTTACATATACATATATACGTAAGCCCAGTGCATGATTCACTAAAAGGTAGCTCTCTTTTCACCCCAAATCTGTCTGGGAAGATCAATTTGAATTAGAGAAGTCTGAATTATAGAGCTTAAAATGAGACAAATGTAGTTTTATTACTTGCAGATACACTCTCACTCACCTGCCCATCCTCTTCCTTCTCTACTAAATAGTATTTCTAGCACTTTAATAAATGAATAATTTAATAGATGAGAATAACTGGTAATGAATACATTAACTATTTGTATATAAATAGAAATTTTTTATGCCTAAAATAAAACCAGCCTCCATCATTCCATCTCACATGAATGATGATCACTTCCAAATATGGAAAAAGAAAATATGATTGGAAAACTAATCAATAAGGTTTCTACTGCTGAAAATATGGTAACTTTAAAAAATAATTTCAAAGCATGAAAAGAAAACTGACCAATTACCAACTGTAAAAAAGAATTAGACAGATAAAAAAGATCATTTTAGAAATGATAATAATATTCAAACATAATATACATTTGTATATATATACTACTTAAAACTAACTTTTACTGACTGTTTTCTATGCGCCAGGACTTTCTCAAGTGTTTATATGTATAATTATTCTTTAACTTCCTACCACAACCTTATGAGGTAGATATTATTATTATCCCCCATTTTACTGATAGGGAAACTGAGAAGCAGAGAGAGCAATTAATCTGTCAGTGGTCACACAGCTACTAAGTGATAGGACCACGATTTGGACCCAGGCATTGTGGCTTCAGGCCAACTCTCTTCACCACATACCATGAATATATATGGGGCTTCCCAGGTGGCTCAGTGGTAAAGAATCCACCTGCCAATGCAGGAGCCACAGGAGATGCAGGTTTGATCCCTGGATCAGAAAGATCCCCTGGAGAATACTGGCAACGCCCTTCAGTATTCTTGCCTGGAATATCCCAGGCAAGACAACAGACAGAGGAGCCTGGAAGTCTACAGTCCATGGGGTTGCAAAGAGTCAGATACAACTGAGTGACTAAGCATGCATGCATGCATGAATGTATGTGTGTTGTTTGATATAAACCACCTAAAAATTAGTATTCCAACATGGAACTCAATTATTAGCTTTAAAGAAGAACACCTAAAAATTAGAGCAAGCATAAATAAAATTGTTGACACTATGTATATCATAAAAATTAAACAGAATATTAAAAACATAAAACTTCACTAGAAAGAAGAAATGCTCTACAAGTGAAAAGCTGGAAAAAAATTATGTCATAATAAGTATAAATGGACTGGGTATTAATAAAAAGCATCCCACTGAAAGGATCAAAACACTTATATATTTTGATTCACTATAAATGTAATATATGTTCACTATAAAAAATTCTTAAGAAAGTACAGAAAAGTAGCAAGAAAATAAAAACCACACACAATCTCACAACCCAAAGAAAATGAAAACTTACAATGTTTCCTGACAGCCTTTTTCTATGAAAATATTTTCACATGGTTAAGATCATACTCCATGGTCAAACTGCATAGTTTATTTTTCAACTAAATTGCATAAATATTTTCCTACTTGGTTAAGATTCTTCAAAAATATTTTAATAGCTCTATGATATTCCATCATATGAGTGTACCATAATTTAGGTAATCATTTCCCTCTTATGAAAACTGTGGGGAACATCTCTGTGCATTAAAGTTTATCCAGAGCTCAGATTTATTTTCTAAGGATAGATTTTTTTAGAAACATAATTACAGTTCAAAGTGTATGAACATTTTTGAGCTCTTGATGCATTTTACAAAATTGCTTTCCAGAAAGACAGTGCCCACTAAAGGAAAAAAAAAAAAAAGACTGACTTCATTGAGTTAAAACTTCAGGAATATTTATTCACAACCAGCATTTCTGAATCATTTTAATTGGTGGCAGCTGCTTTAAATGTTCTCATTGTTAAACTGGTAAAACACCACAATGGAAACAGACTGTCTTAATTTAAGGTCAAACGGCAGTTATAGTTTAAAAATTAAACTCAAGTATATTTGGCTTTTTTCCAACTTTTAGACTCCCTGTTCTTCAAAACTTTTAAAACACTTATGTCAGAAAGAACTTCTACAGCCTTACACCATAAAACTAGAAGCATCTGAGGAGGCTGCTTTTTTTAATACTGTGTTTTGTTACATGTAGCATAGCTGAATCAATACTTAAAAATCCATCTATTTTCAATGTAACATACTATAAAGCAAGGCATTACACTCACAGAATAAAAGATAAACACAACTCTAAGTGCATTTGTTACAAGATTATATTTCTCCTCTTCAGTCTGTCTTAAGTGCTTGGCTGTGTCCTTACAATCCAATTTGATCAGGGTTTCTCACAACCATGTAAGAAAGCAAGGTTTTAGTACAAAGAATGGAAAGGAAAGCAGAAACTGCTAAGAGCTGTCAGAGGCAACATTCCTTTTCTGAGGCCATCTTCTCAATAACTAACTCTTATGAAGTCTTACAGGGGTCACTGATAGCTATTGCGATTTAGTAATCTCATGGTTTGAGAAAAAAAATTTAAGTGCTTTATTTTTCTTCATAGCACATATCACTACCTATTTGTTTATTGTCTACCCACCAGATGGTAAGCTCCAAGAGCGTACATGCCTTTTGCATTGCTGTATTCCTAGCCCTGGGCACATAGCAAGGGTTAAGTATATGTTTGTAGAATGAATAAAATAATTTAATCTAAAAGATTGAGAATCACACTAAAAGAGCTTTGTTGTGGGTCTAGGCCCAAGAAATACTATTTTTGAATGTGTAGTGGATGTCTAACTGTGGCACGCAGAATTTATATCAAAAGCATAAACACCTTTCTCAGGCCCCTAGGAACAGTGCAAAACTTTCACACTTTAGAGATATCCTTTAGGGAGATAAATGTCTCAGGGATAAAATCAGGGGGAAACCTACAAGACTTTTGGTTCTTAGAATTCTAGTCATAGAGTCAGTCATGTATCTGAACCTCAGACAGAGTTCAGATCAATGTGCTACAGCAGGATAAAAGTGCACGGGTAGAGTGGGAAGGGAACAAAAATCAGGATGAGGCATCTGAAGACACAGGCCCAAGGCTCCACCCCACCATTCAAGTCAGAAGGCCATGAAGGAGTCATTCCATTCCCTTCATCTTCAGACACCGATATGCAAGATGTAGGCAAGTGCATTGTCTGCTTGATAGGGTGCTATAAGGATCCAAGAACACGAGCCATTTAGAAGATTCTGTAACTGCCAACTATTACAATGCTGTATCTGTAAAGGTACAATTATTAACGTTATCATCATTTTTGGCCAATGAAACCTCTAATAAGTAGCCCCTCAATATCATTTCATTTCCTTCCTGGCATACCTGGGAGAAGTAGGGATACTTGAGTATTATAATTTAATATTATAATTTCTTCTAATAAGTATTATAATTTCACAGGTGGTTCTTGAATGGATTTCACATCTGGGGAAATGTAAGATTCTGGTGCTGATAGGTGCACCATGAGAGACTATGCCATGATCAGTCAAGTGATTCAGGATGTTAAGAACACTAAGGAGGAAAGTGAACGTTAACATTCAATGAGAGCATGAACGCTAAGTCATTTCAGTGGTGTCTGACTTTTTGTGACCCTATGGACTGTAGCCGCCAGGCTCCTCTGTCCATGGGATTCTCCAGGCAAGAACACTGGACTGAGTTGCCATGCTCTCCTCCAGGTGATGTTCCCAACCCAGGAATTGAACCTGCATCTCTTATGTCTCCTACATTGGCAGGCGGGTTCTTTACCACTAGTGCCACCTGGGAAGCCCTCAATGAGTCAAATATGATTAAGTGTTTTCATAATGCATTTTACTCTCCACAGTAACTCTTTTTAAAAAGGTGTTATTATCCCCATTTACAAATGAGAAAACTGAGGCTGAGAAGTTGCTTACTAGTATGAGGAAGACCTGACATTATCACCCATGGTTATCTAACTCCAAAGTCACACAAAAAATTTATCATCTCCAGATATGAGTGAGCTTGCATACCATTTCCCCATTTCCTTTTTTATTATTTCAGTCATTCTTGTGGTTGATATAAGGGTTTACAAAAATTGCTGATCCACTCTATACTGTCAGGACACAGATTAACAGTAAGATTCTGAATCCATAGGGAAAAGGTGATTCTCAATTTAGGTGAAGTAGTTAAATATGACTCCTACCTAGGTAGGAAGAAAAGACATCAGAGCCCATGGAAGCAAGCACTGGATGACTGTTCAAAAGACTTAAGTAAACTCAGGATATCCTTGGCAACCAGAAAAGTCAGTTTCCAGTATTTCCCATGTGATAAACATCCTAGGGTTCAGGGATTTATAGAGGGGTGACTAAGGAAATCCGTTATCTCAAAAAAGTATACCTAGGTCCAAAAAAATGCCCTCCCTGAAAACACCCAGAGAAATATCTGGTAAGAGTCCCTTTACTTCTACAGGAACAGAATACCAGCGGAAATGTTTCATCAAAACACAATAAAAGTGAACATCAAGGAAATGGTTCTATAGATGGGAGGGTTCCAAGCAAAAGCTAGTTAACTCAGGGCAGGGAAGATCCAGAGCAAAAAAGATACGTTATCAAACTAAAAGTCTACGTTAAAATCAGAACTAAAAATCAGAGGGCTAGAGATAAGGGCAGATGGGACCAAAGTCATCTTCAAACACCTAGAATTTTTTCCAGGTTTGGTCAATATAACTAGAAAGCAGGTTTGGTTTGTGTTGCTCTGATGGGCTTTTGGAAAGCAGAAAGCATCCTCTTAGAACACAGGAATCTGGGAATCTTCTTTAAAGAAACCCAACATCAAGTAGCTAGGGAGTCATGTGAATTCCTATGCTGACACCTCTTTCAGGGCAAATTTGCCAAGTGGCAAATAAAACAGAATCTTAAGATGTCACTGATAAATAGTTATAAAGTGAAGGCAGTGGTCATGAATGGTTAAGTTCACAGGCCCTACCCTAGATATATATTCTTCCTAAGCCATAAGATACTAAGGAATGTGATTCAGATGGAGCCAGAAGACAAAATTCTACCCTTCAAATTCCTCTGACCCCTGTAGCTATATTGCAGGGGTGCAAGGGTTAAGTAGAGGGGAGGGAAATAGTCATGAAGGAAGTATGCAATCAAGCTTGGCCAAGGCTATGGAAAGTGCCAAGGAATGAACTGCCCAGAGGTCACTCTGAAATTCATGGAGTTCTCCCAAGGTAGTCATCACCAGTGATGGAAACAGAAGTTGGAGCTGAAAAAGGCCAATACTGAAAGCTTTAATGAACTCTTCGCATCCTTTAAGTCTTAGACTAAACAGCACCTCCTCAAAGAGACTTTCTCTCAACCTATCTAAAGTAGAGGATGTTGTTGTTCAGTTACTAAATCATGGCTGACTCTTCTGTGACCCCATAGCTCGCCAGGCTCCTCTGTCCATGTGATTCTCCAAACAAGAATACTGGAGTAGCTTGTTACACCCTCCTCCAGGGGATCTTCCCAATCCAGGGATCAAACCCATGTCTCCTGCATTAGAACACGGATTCTTTACCACTGAGCCACCTGGAAAGCCCAAAGTAGAGGACAGCAACTTTCTTACTCTTCATGTTGATGCTGTTTACTTAACACAAATAAAATTAATTCAGTCATCTATTTCTCCCACTAGACTATAAGCTCTAGGAGAACAAAGGTCCTATCTGCCCTTTTCACTTTTATATCCCCAGTGCTTAGCATAGGGCCCAGAACACAACAAATAATGATCTGTTATAACAATGATTCTCAAAGTGTGGTCCCTGGACCAGCAGCATTGGGATCATTTGAGAACTTGTTAGAAATTCAATTCTCAGGTCCCACCCCAGACCTACTGAATCAGACACTCCAGGAGTAGAGTCGGCCACCTGCATTTTCACAAGCCCTCCAGGGGATTTCCATGCATGCTCAAGTTTGAGGACGCTGGTATGTAACAAGAGAACAGAAATATACATTTCCTGCTTCAGGGAAGTATAAAGGTAAAGGTTCTTTTCTAATATGGCATTGAAATGTTTGGCCAGGTTATCCACGATTCTGAGCCTGGTATGTACACAACTAACATTTTACCTGGAATGGAGTAAGGATTTCCAAATGCAGGCTATTAAGGAAGGATCTTGCACAACTTACTTAACCTAAGCATGTTTCCTTATCTGTGAGAAAGGAATAATACCAACCTCACAGTTTGAAAGGATTGAATGAGATTTTTAAAGAAATTTACATAAGTTCTAAAACATATGAAACACTCCATAAATGATAGTGGCAGCTTCTTCTTAGTGAATCTGTTGTGGAGGCCTGTGAAAATGACGATCTCACAGAAACAGTTCTCAACCTCCAAGAAAGTCCTGGGAAAATAAAGGGTATTACCTACATGCTAGGATACAAGTAGCTTTGTGAGAGTGTAAAGATATACTGCTTGCTAGACTCCTGAGCAAAGAGATGCCTAAGAAAAAAGAGAAGTTAACCCATGAACGGTTAAAGTAAAAAGAGGAAGCAAGATGGGAATGGAAAAGAGGTTTCTTGCCATGGGCGAGAGAACTGCTGGCAGTGAAAATAGCAGGTTAGAAGAGCAAGGCTAGGCCATGATGGACTCTTCTCAGAGCAAGAAGGAAGTCCTTATATGTCTGGTGTCTATATTTTCCAAACCAAAAATTGGTACAGTGTCTGATGAATATGAGTATACTTAGGGACACAATGGGACAAAACAAAACCAGGGCTGTCCTGGGAATTTCAGAATATATGGTTACTGTCTGGAAATGGTCTATTTTTAAAAGAAACCAACACCAGTATGGCTAAAGAACTGCACAAAGTTTCACAATACCTCCATACAGGCTCTGGTTATGACTCATCCTGAGTAATGAAGGCTGTATGGGCACATGACCCCTAAAAACTTAAGAGCATTTATGAGAAGTTACTTAGGGCCATCTTCTCTTTCTTCCTTTTTCACCAGACCCTTTGGGTTTTATAAATTCACTGGCCAAAATCTGGAGACCTTAGTAAAAGATCGTCAGGCCCATCCCAAATATCTTATATTAGCTACTGGTTTTTTTTACATTTATTTTTATTAGTTGGAGGCTAATTACTTTACAATATTGTAGTGGGTTTTGCCATACATTGACATGAATCAGCCATGGATTTACATGTATTTCCCATCCCGATCCCCCCTCCCGCCTCCCTCCCCACCCCATCCCTCTGGGTCTTCCCAGTGCACCAGCCCTGAGCACTTGTCTCATGCATCCAACCTGGGCTGGTGATCTGTTTCACCCTTGATAATATACATGTTTCGATGCTGTTCTCTCAAAACATCCCGCCCTCGCCTTCTCCCACAGAGTCCAAAAGTCTGTTCTGTACATCTGTGTCTCTTTTTCTGTTTTTTTTAAAAATACCAGCTCAAGGGTACTTTTGGACTACTTTACTGCCCTTGATGGTAAGGAGGGACAAAAGGTCCTTCAATACTAAATCTTGGTCAGGAATTCATAGTTTTTTAAGATCCAATAGACAGTTAAGCAGAACTTTATAACCACTGGTTATAAAAACTGGACTGGTTAGAGAATCAATGGCCTCACTGCCAGTGATTTTGTCAATTATGAGACCTGCTACTATCAAGTCAGTCACAAGTAGGTGAGTTTGAACAATTTACCTTCCTGTGCAAGTACCAGGTTTAAGAGAGAGAAAATAATTCTACCTACTAGAATTTAAGAGTAGGATACCAAAAGAGTGTAATGAAAGATAAACCACCTCTTACTACTATTGTGTCAATGTTCCTTCCCAAGATGCTTTTCCCAAATAGAAATCAAAATGCAGAGACATTCTGACGGGTGCAGTCATCTAGTGTGACTAAGACTGAGCAGGCATTGTTGTTCAGAGGATCTTTCACTTTACGGAAATGGCTGGCCCTCCAGACCTAGCTGGGTAACAACTTTCAAATTGTTCTGGTTTCCTTTCCAACCCTGGAAAAGAGAAGCCACCTTGTCATTGTACTTGGAGAGACCACATCTGATCAGTCAGAGTGACAGCAATTAGCGTCACTTGATCTAATTTCAATCTGGAGTGGCTGACACCTCCTTCAGTAGCCAAGGGCTCCCTGTTTTCCCAGGTATCATCATTCTAGGGAAGAAATTAGTGTGTATAACTAGTGCTCAGAATTCCTCACCTCAACCATTTCTTGTACCTTAATCTTCGAAGTTACTAGTATACACGGCACCACACAGAACAGGTTAGAGTGGGGAATACTCAGCCATTGGAGGACTCAGACTATTATCTGGAGGGCATGCAGTTGTCTGGATTAAGAGAGACTACAAAGAAAGCTAAGAGGTGTTCCTGGCCTCATTCTTTCTCAACAGCAAGAATGGGTTAGAGGGTCATCACCCCACAAGGATAAACAAGATTAAACTGCAGTTGAGAGGGTGAATTTAAGACAACAAATCATTGTGAAGCAGCTTCCCTACTCTGGGCTATCCACTAGGGATCGGAAATGACAAAGATCATCCCTCCTCATCAGGAGCTCATCGTCTAGTAAGTGAAGAAGAAAAACCACATAAATAAAATTTAACATAAAACACTAAATGATAAAATTGCTGTGAATGAAAAAAAAAATGCTGTGAATGACGAGTGAGGGGGCAGAATAAAGGACGCTTGGTGTGGGGGCTCAGGCAAGCAAGAAAGGAGAGGATCATGACTGGGGAAAGCAGCTCAAGATCTGTGGCTTGGAGCCACCAGACAACATAAATTGAAGATAGAACAAAAGCAAGGAGGAAGGCTAGAAAGTTCCCAGCCAAAGAGCTGAAGGAGTACCGTTGTTTTTGGACATTTTTAGGGGACAGAGGCTTTGGCAGGGTGGAGAATTCTCTCTCAGCAGAATGCCTTCTCACTCACCTGCATATACGCTTACAGAAGATTTACTTTGGTGGAGAAACAGGGACAGGGCGGGGGAGCAAGTATGTAAAACACCCAAAAGAGTACATGACACCTAAGTTCTTGGCAAATAGTACTGTTCTTGACTTCTCCCCACAAATTCTACCAGAATTTCAAGAGTTAGATTTTGCACTCAGAAGATGAGGAAAGAAACAGAGATCACCAAAGTATACTTGGAAGCAAAAATATAGACATTACTCAGCAGCGTTTCACCGGTGTGGTTGACAGAGCTCTCTAAATCCACTGGGTAATGGCACAGTCCTTCTCTTTGGATGAATACTGGAAGCGTAGCATGACCTCCAGATCACTATCCTTATCATTCAGTAAAATGCCAAACTATATACCATTTCTTTCCTGTATTATTATCTGTACCTATTGTGTGTGTGCATACTCAGTCACTTTAGTTGGGTCTGACTCTTTGCGACCCTATGGACTGTAGCCCACCAGGCTCTTCTTCTCCAGCCAAGAATACCGGATTGGGTTGCCATGCCCTCCTCCATGGGATTGTCCCAACCCAGGGATCGAACCCGCGTCTCCTGTGACTCCTGCATTGCAGGCAGATTCTCTACTGCTGAGCCACCGTGGAAGCCCTGTACCTCTTCTTTCCTCATGAATTTAACTTCATAGCTAATCCTTACACAGAACAGAGTCCTCTCTGGGCTAAACTATTCCAATGTTCCCTTCAACAATGACTCTGTTTTACTGTGAATTGATGCTTTTGAACTATGGTGTTGGAGAAGACTCGTGAGAGTCCCCTGGACTGCAAGGATATCAAACCAGTCAATCCTAAAGGATATCAGTGCTGAATAGTCACTGGAAGGACTGATGCTGAAGCTGAAACTCTAATACTTTGGCCACCTGATGCGAAGAACTGACTCTTAGAAAAGACCCTGATGCTGGGAAGGATTGAAGGCAGGGGGAGAAGGGGATGACAAAAGATAAGATGGTTGGATGGCATCACCAACTCAATGAACATGAGTTTGAGCAAGCTCTGGGAGTTGGTGATGGACAGGGAAGCCTGGCGTGCTGTAGTCCATGGGGTCACAAAGAGTCGGACACGACTGAGCAACTGAACTGAACTGAATCTCTTACTCTGATTCAACCATATAACTCCTACACCAATATTTCCTAATAATAGGTCAGAAAATCAAGTCAAAATGAATGAACAAATGATTTCATTTCAAGCTTCTCCACCCTTCCCTCTCCTGATTCTATATTTCTCAAATATCCTCATTTCCTGATAGTTCCCTAAATAAAACTAAATCAACTCTGTGATCCTCACTGGTTGGAATGTCTAATGCTCTCTCCCCAAATCAAATTCTAAATTCTTATCATTTGAAACGTAATTCAAAATCTCCCATTAATGCTTTTCCAACAAATAAGTCCACTAATGTCAACATGACTAATATTCCTCCCCCATTTTCATGTATAATCATGAATACCCAACTCCCCATCACCCATGTGTGGCAGTTTCCCCTCTTTCAGTTACTGGCCTGGGGTATGGCCACTCCAATGAAGGCACTGGAGCATGGTAAGGAAAGCACATATAAACAGCTCACAGAATGAGGGGAAAAGTCAAGAAAAGAAGGCAAGGAAATTACTGTTTTGCACTATTTGCCTTAAGGTCTCTTACAGAGGCAGGGATAATGAGAGGTGATTACATATATACATGTAAAATTTCATTACATCAAGTTATAATTTGAGACATACATCATAGCCATAGAAATAGCCACCTGGTTAGTTAAATAGAAAAGATGTTTCCTTACTTATGTCCCAGTACAAGAGCAAGTTGGTAAATTATTCTATGAACTGTATACTGAAAGTCTCCAGACTAAGATTAACATGAAATGTGTGTGTGCATAAACACACATGCTTACAAAGTAAACATGCCCATCCTATTTGTCCCTTATAAAACAGCTTGCCAGACCATTCTTTAAACTCCTATTTGTCCACAGTAAACTGTCAAGTACATAGAGGGCATTCAAGTGGTAGTTGACAATGATCTTCAATACTAGCTGAATGAAAACCTATCCAGCCAAGTTCAGGAGGAAATGAATCTTTAATCATAAAAACACTCTAGAAAAGAATCCTGCATGTTACAGCATTCTTATAATTGTACTGGAAGATATACTGTAATTTACTTAGTATAGCCAAGAATTTATAGAACCATGATTCAGAGTTGCACACAATCTGACTTGAGCATGAAAGCTGAAAAATAAAACCTACTGGAATCAATCCAACTTGCTTTATTTCCTGGAATACAGGTAAAAACTCATTATAGTTAACATCAGGATGACAAAGCCTCAAGATAACAATGTTCTGTCTCAAAATGAACCCACAGTAGTTTGTTGATTTGGTACAAAAAAATATTTACAGCAAACAACCAAGGAAAACAAATGTTTTCTTCAATTCTCTTCTAGTAACAGTCACTCCCTGTAATGAAAAAATATTTATGTGCTGCTGGCAAAGCAATCCTCACTTGTTAATTCACTGTGAACATTTTCCCCCAGTTTTATTCAGTACAACTTCCTCAACCCTTACCTCCTTAAATATTGTACATAAGCATACGTAACTACCTAAAATGGATGTCAAATCCATTCACTGCCTATGCTGTAGACTTAATCTTCAAAATCAAGTTATTCTGCTCATACAGAGATAATTTGACCCTGCCCACCTGTGAAAGAGAAAGTGTTAAGTCACTCAGTCCTGTCTGACTCCATGGACTGTAGCCCACCAGCTCCTCTGTCCATGCAATTCTCCAAGCAAGAATACTGGAGTGGGTTGCCATTTCCTTCTCCAGGGGATCTTCCCAAACCAAGGATCAAACCCGGCTCTCCCACATTGCAGGCAGACTCTTTACTGACTGAGTCACCAGGGAAGCCTACCTGTGAATGGCTACAAATAGATTAACACACCCCTTCCAAAGGCTGGCCATTCCTGGAAATGTTTTACAAGACTGAAGACCATTTTTACTTTACTTCACCACTGCCTCTCCCGCTCTAGTCTGCCTTTTAACTTTAGTTCCTCATTGCTTCTCTCTTTGCTTCTATAAAAGAACCTAGCATCCAGACCCCAACAAAATGGTTACTTTGAGACATTAGTCTGCCGTCTTCTCAGTCAGCTGGCTTTCCAGATAAAGCCATATTCCTTGCCTCAAAAACACCAAGAAATCAAGTTATTCTGCAACTACTATTACCTATTTTAACTTGTTACTTGTGTAAGATTTATGCCAATCAGGCTGTATGGTTAGCCTACTAAACTATATTTAGGTATTGATACACTGGAAATATAAATTCTACACAATAGAAGGTGGTTTTAAAAAACAATACATTTCCATTCTTCTTTATGTATTTATAATAGTACTGATACGTACTGCGTATGGTTCTAATGATGTAAGTTTTAATGAAATACTTAATGCAATTAAAATTGCATAGAATATTTCTAGTACTTAACAGTAACAAAAAGGCCAGTGGTAAAAGTGGACAATTTTCATCCTAAATCAACGGCATATAAAGTTAAGACCTGATGAAACTGGGTATTTTTAGGGCACAAGATTTATGCAACTTCTCAGAATGGTACATATGAACATAAGCATATAATACATATATTATATATAATACATTCAGGTTCTTTGTGAATAGAGCTTTAAAATGTTTTATCTGTAACAGTATATATTTCTTTAGTACACAACATGAGTTCTTAAAATTCCCTTATGAAGGATTATTCTTATTCCCACATTTCAATATTCAGTGGAACCAAAACCCAATAACCTGCTTACAATTTTACAAGGAGTTCAGCTATTTGATTTTGTTCCTTTCAGTACTTTAATGCTTAATATTTTTGAAATTGCAGCACCCTATTATTAGTTGATTGACTTCACGACACACTCTTTTTTTCTCTACAAATGTGGCATGTGTGGGCATTTTCATTCAAAATAATTTTGATTTTAAAACTTCGTGACACCTCTTGAAGAATTGAGAGGCAGATTTAAAAACTCATTGCTCTTAATTTCTCAGCCTTAGGAACAAATACAAACAAAATTGTACTCAGTCCTTTTATATAAAGCAATATTCTATCTGTATAGGTAAAAATGGAGTGAGAAGAGGAAAAGAAAGAAGATACAAAGATGAAGACATTAAGTCCCTGCTATCAAATGAGTTTACCATCTAAAGCGGGAGAAGGACATGCATACAAATAATAGAAAATATTCAACGACTGAGGCATTAGGGAGGGGTGTGAGGACATGCCAAGTCAGAAAGAAGACAGCTTCAAAGTTTGAAATTGGAGCAATGATGCCATGCTGTAGATTTTAAATTACACTCTTTTATCTTACATATGGATTCCCATTTATGTGCAAAGAGATATACATGTAGCAATGCTAAATGCAGTCACTCAGGTTGTATTTTGCTTTCCAAACCATGCACCTACAGGTCCTGCATCCACCCAGAGAGGGCACTTTTTTTCAAATTCACACAAAGACAATGTTCTGCTAGCAGTGGCCCTGAATACATAATTTTGCTTCCTGTCTTTCCCTCTGCTAGTAATGCTTCAATCTAAATGTTCATTGCTAAAGGACTGGTTAAATAAATCATGGTACATCCATACAACAGGATATCTTGCAGGCATTAAACAGAAACCGGCACTGGGATTCTAGTTAATTATACAGTGGTGCTCAAATTTCTTGGTGTTGATAATACACTGTAGTTATGGAAGATATCACCTGCAGGAGAAGCTGGGTGATGGGTGCATGGGAGCTCTCTGTACTATTTTTGTAATATCCTGTGAGTCCATAATAATTTCATAATAAAAAGCTAAAAGAAAAAATAGAACTAGGCATTTCTCAGTGTGCTGATGTAGAAGTATCTCCAAGATTGGCACTTAACTGCCAAAAAAAAAAAAAGAGGTATAGAAGAGTATGCATAGTATGCTACTTTTTGTGCAAAACAAAGGATATGTATATGTATACAAATGCTAGTATATGCATAGATTATCTATGGAAAGATACACAAGAAACTGGTGGCAGCAGGGGAGGGTAACTGGGTAGCTGGGAGACAGGGGTAGGAGGGAGATCTACATCTTACTGTTCTCTTGTGATGTCTGAATTTCATACCATGGACACATCAGATACATGTGTGCTCAGTTGTATCTGACTCTATGCAACCTTGTAGACCGTAGCCCACCAGGCTCCTCTGTCCATGGGATTTCCCAAGTAAGAATGCTGGAGTGGGTTGCCGTTTCCTCCTCGAGGGGATATTCCTGACCCAGAGATCGAACCTCTGTCTCCTGCATTTCCTGCATTGGCAGGCGGATTCTTTACCACTGAGCCTCCTGGGAAGCCCCACCATGTACACATACTACCTCTTCAAAAAAAAAGTTCACTCCAGGGGCATAGTCTTCCTGTCACAAGGTTTTAAAGTAATATCTTCCATCTGATGTATTCCCCTTCACTCAGTTTAGAAGGCCCAAGGATTACGGGATGGGATTTAGGGATAGGTTCTTCCACTGACCTGGCACTCTGTGTTCACCTGTTAGACAGTGAGCTAGGCTCTCCAGGGAGAAAGGGCCGCATCAGCCATCTCTGGCACAAAGTCTCGCATATCTTGTGACAGATTTTCTTGAATTAATCTGACCTTTTACCCTGGCCCTTCCTTTTGACCTACTCTTAAAACCCCACAACTAGAAGGATTTTTTACCACTGATTCTGCCCTGGAAGGGATGCTAAAAAAATTAACTTCTCAAAAAAAAAAAAATAACTTCTCATTAGCATAAGTCATTCCCAGGTCAGCAACTATTGACATCAAATGCTCAAAAAGGTGCAGGCTTATTCCAGTGAAGGCCAGAATGGGAAAATGGGTGATTTATAACTTTCATTTTTACTTTAACATCTATATGTCTATCAACAACATGACTCTTCATAGTCATCTGAGCTAAAACCTGCCATCCAGGCTCATCACCCCCTAACTTCTATAGGTTTTATTCGTCCCTCTATAAGGTAAGACGTATTTGTAGTACAGTTATCTAAGTGTATAACTTAGCTCTCTTGAAAGTGTTAGTCGCTCAGTCATGCCTGACTCTGTGCAACCCCATAAACTGCAGCCTGCCAGGTTCCTCTGTCCATGGGATTCTCCAGGCAGGAATACTGGAGAGGATTGCCATTCCCTTCTCCAGGGGATCTTCCCAACCCAGGGATCGAACCTGGGTCTCCCACACTGCAGGTGGATTCTTCACCATCTGAGCCACCTGGGAAGCCCAAAAGCTCTCTTACTAGAGTATAAACTTCTTAAGGGCAGGGAAGCCTTATCAATCTCATTATTCCCACAGTAACTAATATCTAGGTCAGTTATCTTTGAAGACAGTTTATTTAATTAACTTTTCATAATTTAAAAATTAAGTAACTTAAAAATATCATTTAATGTATAACTGAATACATTTGCTTAAAATAGCATAGAGGGTTTGTTGTATGGACAAATAAGACTTTTACAAGTGTATCTAGAAAGAAATTATGCTATCATAACATCCTTGAGAATGCTGCTCTGACTTCATGGAGGTGAATCCAGCACTTTCTTGATCTGTATACTAGAAACATCCTTTCTCCCTTCCTCAGTCATGTATAGTTTGCTTCTAAGCTGAAACATTACTATGAAATTGCTAAGCTACTTGCTCTTTAAACTTGGTAAACAATTGCTAAATAAGGAGACTAAGATCCCCAGGGGGAGAGAGAAGAAGATGTAGTCCCTTCTGAGAGCACCCATTCACTAGCTTCCTACTTTACAAGGAATCCTGCTTTGCCTGCTGGACATCACTGATCCTGACAGCCAGCCCCCAGAAGCAGTGAAGTCCTTGTTTTCTGCTATTTGCAGCTAAGTCAAGATTCATGCAAAACTGCTCAGAGCCTTTAATCGTTTTGTCTGCCACATTACCTCCTCCTCAAATAAACAGAACTGAAAGTAAGTCAAAATTAGAGCCGATTTTCTCCCCATAGAAACAAATCACTGATATTTTAAGTTATAACTGATTTTATTATCTGCAACTTCATTAGTTCATTTGGTTAGTTAAGTTATGTAAGTTCCAAAAAGTTAGGCTATATTAAAACTCTACTGTAATTCTTATTTATTTTTAAAGCAAGCATTAATATAAAAGGCAATTTAAAAAATCATATTACAGTCCTTCACACTTGTCCTTAATAGCAAGCTGTGATGAGGGCAGGAACCACATTTTACCTATCTTTGAATCTCTCACATTGAACATTGTAAATTCTTAAGAATATTTATTTGAATTTATTTTTTCAAGGATGCATTGAATATGCACATTGACAGATAATTCACTTTTAAAATTCAGACATTTCTATTGGAAATCATTCAACTTTTTTATTGATGTGCCATACTTACTTTAAAAAAAGAAATTTTTCCCAAGTCTCTTAAGAGACTCTACCTGAGCTAAAAACAACTCTCTGGGCAATAGATATTCACATTATGTGATAGATGTAGCACATCCCACTGGAGGTCTCTGGGAATTAGTTCTGGAAGAAAGGTAAGCAAGCTCAGAGAGAGATTTTTAACTGTCTACAGCTCCCTGAGGGCTGTCATAAAATTATGAAACATACTCATTTTAATATAAAAAAATAAACATATGTCATTAAGCACTTTTAGGAGAGGAGGGATATGTTATAAAACCAATGCTTGAGTATTACAATTCTCACAATGTCAAAAATCATACATAGAAGAAATAGGCAAAGCTTAAACACTGGTATAATTTTCTCATTTTAAAAACTGGAATAAGAACAAACCCATAATTCATGGAAATGTTCTGAGAATTGATGATTATGAAGGTTTTTTTTTGGTTGGTATTTTAGTAAGGTCTATCTAGAAGGAACCCAAAATATTCTACATAGACAATATACTTGTGCTTGGCTTACAGTATATAAAAGAAATTGTCAAATAGAACTTAACCTTGAAAATAATCTGTAATTGCACTCCCATCATCTAACCTGCATGTCAAAGCACTGAGATTTCTGAAACTATCAATTCCTTGCTCCAGTTTGAGTCATTTTCTTAATGGCTACCCAGGAAATGTTTTAACATCTTAACTTAAAAAATCCAGTTGCATTAATACTAACCAATGTCAATAGTATACAAAATCTCTGTCCCTCCCCTTTTCCATTAAGCTATTATGTCATTCAAATTACTTCTTTATACATGATAAGCACATTAACATTTTTAGAATTACTGCTTTATGCAGTTCTTTTAAATCAAACAGGAGAACGATTACAAAAATAACTTTACACTGACTTTTATGCTTATCTATGTAGTTACCTTTACCAATACTGTTTTTTTAATAAGCATTCAACTTACTATCTAGTGCCCTTTCAGTTCAGCCTGAAGGACTCCCTTTGGTATTTCTTGAAGAGCAGACCTATGCCAACAAATTCTGTTTCTGTTTATTTTTCCTTCATTTTCCTAATTTTTCCTTCATTTATGTTGGATAGTTTTGCTAGATACAGGATTCTTGGTTGAAAATCCATTTTTTCAGCACTTTAAATAACTTGATGCCACTCCCTTCTGGCCACCATGGTTTCTGATGATAAATCAGCTAATTAATCTTACTAATTGTCTGAGGAGGCCTTACAAATAGCTGAAAAAAGAAGAGAAGCTAAAGGCAAAGGAGAAAAGGAAAGATATACCCACCTGAATGCAGAGTTCCAAAGAATAGAAAGACATAAGAAAGGCTTCTTCGGTGATCAATGCAAAGAAATAGAGGAAAAATATAGCATAGGAAAGACTAGAGATCTCTTCAAGATAATTAGAGATAACAAGGGAACATTTCATGCAAAGATGGGCACAATTAAGGACAGAAAATGTATGGACCTAACAGAAGCAGAAGATATTAAGAAGAGGTGGCAAGAACACACAGAAGAACTGTACAAAAAACATCTTCACGACCCAGATAACCACGATGGTGTGATCACTCACCTGGAGCCAGACATCCTGGAATGTGAAGTCAAGTGGGCCTTAGGAAGCATCACGATGAACAAAGCTAGTGGAGGTGATGGAATTCCAGTTGAGCTATTTCAAATCCTAAAAGATGATGCTGTGAAAGTGCTGCACTCAATATGCCAGCAAATTTGGAAAACTCAGCAGTGGCCACAGGACTGGAAAGGTCAGTTTTCATTCCGATCCCAAAGAAAGGCAATG